>NW_005370679.1:294480-296591 GCF_000412655.1 Myotis brandtii
TAATATAAATATTTTTAATTATTATTTTCTCAATTATTATTTTCTATTATATTTTTGAGTATTTTGTTTTCTACTTTTCTTTTTATACACTCATTCTTTTTCTTCCTCCTCTACACCGAATCATGGCCATTTCCCGATTCATTCAATTCCTTTACCTTACCTTCTGGAAATAAGCTCTGTCTCTTCAGATTAAGCTTCCCTCCTTCTTTTCTGGGTGCTTGTTGCTTGCACTTTTGGAATTAGTTGTTGTTTTTTTAGTTTTCTCCCCATATAAATATATATTTTCCCCTTCTTCCCCCCTTTTTTTCTTCTTTTTCTTGTCTCTCTTACCTTTTTTCCTTTACTCAATATTATTTTTGCACTCTTTTCTCTCCCTTAATTCTCTTTTCTCTGATGGTCACCTTTATTTGGGGTTATGGCATCATGAATATATTTGTGTTTTGTGCCCTCTGTGTTGTCTTGTTGAGTTGTATTTTTTGCCTTTAATTCAATGTAGTAGAGAGTGAGCCACATAACCAGATAACCTGAGAGGAGCAAAATGGGGAGGCAATGAAACAGCGCCAAAATGAAAGAAAAGGAGGAATTACTGGAAAAAGAAATAAACAAAATGGAGGCAAGCAATTTGTCAGAGAAAGAATTCAGAGCAATGGTTATAAGGATGCTGAGAGGGATAGAAGACAAATTCAACAACATATGTAAGAATTAAGAGGAAATGAAGAAGAAATGCAGAATGACATCATTGCAATGAAAAACACAATATAAAGCATCAACAGTAGACTAGAAGAAGCTGAGGACCATATCAGTGAGCTAGAAGAAAAGGTAGGAAAAAATAATCAAGCAGAGCAGCAACTGAAAAAAAAAACCAACTTATAAAACATGAGGAGAGCCTAAGGGAGCTTTGGGACAATACAAAACAAAACCACATCAGCACAATAGGGGTGCCAGAAGGAGACAAAACAGAGCAAGGGGCAGAAAACCTGTTTGAAGAAATAATGACAGAAAACTTCCCTGATATTGGGAAGAAAAAGCTTACACAAGTCCAAGAAGCTCACAAATTCCCAAACAAGATTAACTGGGGAAAAAAAGACACCAAGACACATTATAATTAAATTGGAAAACACCAACAACAAAATAAGAAACATAAAGGCTGCCAGAAAGAGACAGAAAGTTACCGATAAGGGATCTCCTATCAGATTATCAACTGATTTCTCAACAGAAACACATCAGACCAGAAGGGAATGGAATGAAATATACAAAGTCATGCAAAGCAAGGGTCTGAATCCAAGAATACCATACCTAGCAAGGCTATCATTCAAAATTGAAGATGAAATCAGGAACTTCACAGCCAAAAAACAACTAAGGGGGTTTATTACCATCAAACTAGCAATGAAAGAAATGGTAAAGGGACTGCTGTAAAAAGAAGAAATAGAAGGGAAGAAGGAACACAGGCATAGAGAATAAAATTTGCAACAAACAAGTACTATCAAAATAACTGTAAATGTAAATGGATTAAATGCCCCACTCAAAAGACATAGTGTAGCTGAATGGATAAGAAAACATGACTCATATATCTGCTGTCTACAGGAGACCCACATCAGAACAAAGGACACAAACAGATTGATAGGGGAAGGATGAAAAAACATTTTTTAGGTTAATTGAAATGAAAAAAATCTGGGGTAGCAATACTTATATCTGACAAATTAGATATCAAAGTGAAGGCCATAACAAGAGATAAGGAAGGCCACTTCATACCCAATACAGCACCCAAATACATAATAAAAAAAAAATTCTGGAGGATATCAAGGGAGAGATTGAAAGCAATACAATCATAATAGGGGACTACTTTACCCCACTATCACCATTGGACAAATCCTCTAAACAAAAACTCAGCAAACAAACAGCAATCCTAAAGGACTCACTAGATCAGATGAAATTAATTGACATCTTCAGAACATTTCATCCGAAAGCCACAGAATATACATTCATCTCAAGTGCACATGGGTCATTTTCAAAGATAGACCATATATTAGGTCACAGACAAAGTCTCTTCAAATTCAATAAGATAGAAATCATATCAAGCATCTTCTCAGATCACAATGGCATAAAACTAG
>NW_005370679.1:296778-309933 GCF_000412655.1 Myotis brandtii
AAAAAAAAAAAAAAAAGTAGGTAATAAATTATCTAACCCTATAACTCAAAGAATTCTTAAAGAGAACAACAAGAAAATTCCAGATCAGAGTGGAAATGACATAGAGACCAACAACAACAAAAAAATCAACAAAACCTGAGCTGGTTCCTTGAAAGGATAAAGAAGATTAATGAACCTCTAGCCAGGCTCACCAAGAAGCAAAGGGAGAGGACCCAAATAAACAAAATCAGAAATGAAAGAGGTGAAGTAACAACCAATCCCACAGAAATAAAAAAGATTATGAAAAAATACTTTGAAGAACTCTATTCCAACAAACTGGACAACCTAGATGAAATGGACATATTCTTAGAAAAATACAAGCTCCAAAAACTCAATTGGAAAGAATGAATAGGCCGATAACTACTGAAGATATTGAAGCAGTATTCAAAAATCTTCCAGTAAAAGAAACAAAAAAAACCAAAACCAAAAACAAAAACAAAAACAAAAAACAAACAAACAAAAAAAACCCTGGTCCGAATGGCTTTACAGGGGAGTTCTACCAAGCATTCAAAGAAGAACTAAAACCTATCCTCCTCAGACTATTCCAAAAAATTCAAGAGGAAAGCACACTTCCAAGCTCCCTCTATGAAGCCAGCATTACCCTTATCCCAAAACCAGATGAAGACACCACAAAAAAGAAATACAGGACAATATCCTTGATGAACATAGATGCTCAAATCCTCAACAACATTCTAGCAAATCTGATCCAGCATTACATTAGAAAGATCATACACCACAACCAAGTGGGATTTATTCTGGGGTGCAATGATAGTACAATATCTGCAAATCAATAAATGTGATACATCACATAAAGAAATTGAAAGTCAAAACCCATATAATCATACCAATTGATGCAGGAAAAGCATTTGACAAAACCCAACACCCTTTCTTGATAAAAACTCGCAGCAAAGTGGGAATAGAGGGATGATACCTTAACATAATAAAAGCCTATATGACAAAACTACAGTCAACAACATACTCAATGGCCAAAAACTAAATCCATGTTCCCTAAGATCAGGAACAAGACAGGGGTGTCCACTTTCTCCACTCCTTTTCAATATAGTACTGGAAGTGCTAGCCATAGCAATCAGACAAGAAGAAATAAGAAACACCCAAATGGAAAAGAAGTAAAACTCCTTATTCACAGATGACATGATATTATACTTAGAAAACCCCAAAGACTCCATCAAAAAACTACTAGACTTATAAATGAATTTGAATTTCATAATTTATCAGGATACAAAATTAACACCCAGAAGTCTATGGCCTTTTTATATACCAACTAGAGGCCCAGTGCATGAAATTCATGCACTGATGGGGAGGGTCCCTCAGCCCAGCCTGCCCCATCTCACAGTCTAGGAGCCCTCAGGGGATGTCCTACTGACGGCTTAGGCCCGCTCTCTCTGCGAAAGGCATCCGGGCTGATTAGGGGAAGGAGCCGCCCCCATCACCACACTGCTGCTGCCACTGCCAGCCACTGCAGCCACCAAGGTGTTTTCATCAACATGGACGGTTGTACCTTCACCACAAAAAAATGACTGATTTCTTTAGGCATTTTCAAGATGTCTCTTTCATAGGATATTATATTCTTTTCTTTCTTTTTTTTGTGTCTTCACTTGACGATATTTTCCCATTGATTTTTAGAGTGTGGAAGAGAGGGAAAGATAGAGAGAAACATCAATGTGAGAGGGACACTTCGATTGGTTGCCTCCTGCATGAGCCCTGACCTGAGCCCCAGCCAGGAAGAAGCCTGTTAACTAGGCACATGCCCTTGACCAGAATCAAACCCATACCCTGCAGTCTGCAGGCCAAGGCTCTAGCCACTGAGCCAAATTGGCTAAGGCAGGATATGACATTTCTTAGCCCCTGCAACAACAAACCTTCATTTTTTCCTCCAGGAGTGAGGTGAAAAAACCCTAGATGACCTTCTTGGATTCTTATTACCCAATTTACCAAGAACACTCCGAGTGGTGTAACAGGAGCTTAGCCAATGAGTGGTGAGAAAAGGTGTTTCCTCTTCAGCTCCCACACAGAGGCAGACCTGTGGGTACACTATGGCTGGCAGGACTCCCTCTCTCTGGGCCACTTGCCGCCACTGTGGCAGCTGGCAGGCCCCCCTGTCTCTGGGCCTACACCATCAGTGGCATGCCTCACCATGCACGCAGTTCCCTCCCGCCCACCTGTTCTTGCAGCCTCCTCCTGTACGGTCCTGATATTATGGCATCCCGGACAATTTGCATATTTCCTCTTTATGTATATATAGATAATGAACTCAGAGAAAGTGAAACTAAAAAAGCAATTCCATTTACCATTGCACCAAAAAATTAAGATACCTAGGAATAAACTTAACCAAGGTGGTAAAAGACCTGTACTAGGAAAACTACAGGACACTGAAAAAAGAGATATAGGAAGAAATAAACAAATGAAAGAACATACCATGTTCATGAATTGGAAGAATCAATATCATTAAAATATCCATACTACCCAAAGAAATCTACAGATTCAATGCAATCCCCATTAAAATGCCAATGACATATTTTAAAGATCTAGAACAAATCCTCCAAAAATTCATCTGGAATAAGAAAAATACCCTAAATAAACACAGCACTTCTGAAAATGAATTACAAAGTTGGAGGGATCTCAATACCAGATATGAAGCTATATTACAAAGCCAAAGTTCTCAAAACTTCTTGGTAGTGGCTCAAGAACAGACATATAGACCAATAGAACAGAACAGAGAACCCAGAGATTGACCCAAGCCATTATGCTCAATTAATATTTGACTAAGGTGGCAAGAACATACAATGGAGTCAAGACAGTCTCTTCAATAAATGGTGCTGGAAAATTGGACAGATACATGAAAAATAAATGAAACTAGACCACCAGATTACACCATATACAAAAACAAACTCAAAATGGTTAAAGGACTTAAATGTAAGACCAGAAATCATAAAAATCTTAGAAGACTCCATAGGTAGCAAAATATTACACATATGTAGTAGTAATATCTTTACTGATACAGCTCCTAGGGAAATGGAAACTAAGGAGAAAAAAATCAAATGTACTACAACAAAATAAAAAATTCTGCACACCAAAAGAAACCATCAAGAAAACAACAAGAAACCCTACTGCATGGGAGAACATATTTGCCAATGCTATTTCAGGTAAGGGTTTAATCTCCAAAATTTACATAGAAGTCATACAACTTAACAAAATTTAGATAAAAAATCCAATAAAAAAATGGGCAAAGGACCTAATTAGACACTTTCAAAAGAGGACATACAGACAGTTGAGAGACATATGAAAACATGCTCAAAGTCACTAATCATCTGAGAGATGCAAATCAAAATAACAATGAGGTACTATCTCACAACTGTCAGAATGGCTGTCATCAACCAATCAACAAATGGCAAGTGCTAGGGAGGATGTGGAGAAAAATGAACCCTCTTAATCTATAAAAAATTTAAAAAAATAAATTTAAGAAATAAAAAATAAAGAAAAGAAGAAGGAACCATAGTTTATTGCTGGTGGGGATGCACACAGGTGTAGCCACTGTGGAAAGCAATATGGAGTTTCCTCAAAAAATTAAAAATGGAACTTCCACTTGACTCTCTAATCCCACTTCTAGGACTATTTCCGAAGAAACCAGAAACACCAATCAGAAAGCTGCTTGCCAATCCAACCAGAAACACCAATCAGAAAGAAACCAGAAACACCAATCATATGTACCCTATGTTCATAGCAGTACAATTTACAATAGCTAAGATTTGGAAACAGTCTAAGTGCCCATCAGCAGATGAGTGGATTAAAAAACTTTGGTACATCTACACAATGGAATACTATGCTGCTATAAAAAAAGAAGGAACTTTTACCATTTGCAACAATATGGATGAACCAGAGAGCATTATGCTAAGTGAAATAAGCCATTAGAGAAAATATATGTCACATGATCTCACTCATATGTGGGATATAATGATAACATAAACTGATGAACAAGAATACATCCAGAGACAAATGGCAGGGGGGGGGGTTTAGAGAGCATCCAAGGACTTGTATGCATGCATATTAGCATAACCAATGGACACAGACACTGGGGCAGTGAGGTCTTGCCTGGGGTGGCAATGGCTGGGGGGGATCAATTGGGGGAAAAGGAGACTTATGTAAAACTTTAGACAATAAAAAATAAAAGAATCACTGGATTTGAGGAGGCAACCTACAGTGAAAGGGCCCCTCCTCTTTAGGCAGAGGTTCTAACCTGACTTCCTGCCCATGTGTTTAAAGGTAAGCCTTCCAGTGTCCATGACTCGCCCTCATGCTCAGAGCTTAGTCATCCCTCTCATTCAGGGAAGTTATGATTGATTGTAACCATCAGAAGAACTAAAAGCAGAAATGGCCAAAAATGGCTAATGCTGGGGAGCAGGTGTGCAAGGAGGGGGAAAAAAAAAACCTATGAGATATTTTATTATGATTATGTGTTCATCTGAATTGATTGAATTTTTATCTGTATTATTGCTTTAATAAGAATAGTTTTGGAGTGCATGTTTTTCTATTAAAGTATATTTGCAACTTAAAGAAAAAAAAAGGATATATGCACCCTTTGTTCAGAGCAGCACAATTTACAATAGCTAAGATTTGGAAACAGCCTAAGTGCCCATCAGCAGATGAGTGGATTAAAAAACTGTGGTACATCTACACAATGGAATACTACACTGCTATAAAAAAAGAAGGAACTTTTACCATTTGCAACAGCCTGGATGGAACTGGAGAGCATTATGGTAAGTGAAATAAGCCAGTCAGAGAAAGATAAATATCACATGATCTCACTTATATGTGGGATATAATGATCAACATAAACTGATGACCAAAAATAGATCCAGAGCCAAATGGCAAGGGAGGGGGAGGTTAGAGAGCAACCAAAGGACTTGTATGCATGCGTATTAGCATAACCACCAATGGACGACACTGGAGAGATGTGAGCTTGCCCTTGGGGGTGGGAGTGGCCAGGGGGCTTTCAATCAGGAAAAAGGAGACATACATAATACTTTAAACAATAAAAAAAATCAATAAAAAATAAAATAAATGTTTGAATTTAAGAACTGAATTATAACTGCTAAGGATCTATCATATAAAACCACTATCAACATCCATCTTGATCACATATTGGCATTTTATAAAAATGGCCTAAATTTAAGTTTTCTCCTCAACATATGTTTATCCGTATACAGACAGTCCTCGGGTTATGTCAGATTCGACATTCGTCGTTTCATGGTTATGTAACCATCTCCCATCTACACTAATAAAAGACAAATATGCTAATTGACCATACCTTTGCAATGCCCATCAGCCAATCAGAAGAGTATGCAAATTAACCCAACAAAGAAGGCTGTTAATTTGCATACTGCAGGTAGGGCGGGACAGCACCATCCGCCACCTGCCCCGCCTCCATCTGGCCCTCCTGTGTGCGACCTGGGGCAGCAAGGCAGGACAGCAGCGGAGAAGCGAGAAAGCCAGGCAGCAGAGAAGGGAGGGAGCGAGGCGACGGAGAAGGGAGCGAAGCCCACCTTGATGGGCTTCGCTCCCTTCTCCACTGCTTCATTCCGGCCTCAGGAAGCCCTATTCTTGCAGGAATCTTCCTGCAACAGGCCTCTAGTTTATTTATAAAAAGCAAAGTGCTGTCATTTCGACGTATGTACATATGTGCTTTATGTTTTTTATTATTTATTTACCAAGAGAAGAGAAGAGAAGAGAAGAGAAGAGAAGAGAAGAGAAGAGAAGAGAAGAGAAGAGAAGAGAAGAGAAGAGAAGAGAAGAGAAGAGAAGAGAAGAGAAGAGAAGAGAAGAGAAGAGAAGAGAAGAGAAGAGAAGAGAAGAGAAGAGAAGAGAAGAGAAGAGAAGAGAAGAGAAGAGAAGAGAAGAGAAGAGAAGAGAAGAGAAGAGAAGAGAAGAGAAGAGAAGAAATAAGAAAGAATACTACTCAGTCATAAAAAAAATAAAATCTTACCTTTTGCAACAGTGTGCATGGACCTGGGGAGCACTCTGGTAAGTGAAATAAATCAGTCAGAGAAAGACAAGTACTATATAATTTCACTCATATGATTAATCTACTGAACAAAATAAACTAACAAAATAGAAACAGACTCATAGGTAGAGAGCGGGCTGGCAGCTATCAAAAGGAAGGGTGATCACAGGCCTGGGTCAAAAAGTGAAGGAATTAAAAAAAAATACCCACCTTATAGACAGACAAGTGTTGTGATTGCCAGAAGGAAAGAAAATTGGTGGAAGGTAGAAGAAGATATGGGGTGATAAATGGTTATGGAAGGAGACTTGACTTGGGGTGGTAAACACAATATACAGATGATGTGTTATAGAATTGTACACCTGAAACCTGTATAATTTTATATCCTCAGGTGAGGATATATTTGTTATAAATATACATTTAGTAAATAGTTTAAATATAGTAGGTATTGTTCAATTAGTAAATTGCATAAATGTATGTTTAATAAAAGTAGGAATTAGATAAACTGTTAAGAAAAAATATTGAAGGAAGCAGGAAACCACACAATAAAACAAGTAGAGAAGAAAAAAAACTATTTTATTAACCACTGTTACCCCAATAAATCTAATTAAAAGGGAAATATATTTTCATAATAGCACCCATTTGATTATTATTTTTGAATCATACAAAGAAATCCTGACTAACTTTCAAATTCTGTGTGTTTTTTCAAGATATGGATATTTTTAATTAAATTTGTTGGGGTGAAATTGGTTCACAAAACCATACAGATTTCACGTGTACAACTCAATAAAACATCAACTGCACACTACATCATGTGTCCATCACCCCTAAGTTCTTTGTTTTTATCCATACCTTCTGGACGAGTGGCACCTTAAGAAAGGATCCAATATTTTTCTATATATGCAAATTGGATGTTTTAAAGTTTTGCATGTTGTTTCTTTGTTCATTTTTTTGTACAATTTTTAATGGTTTTTAGGACTACCATTTTATATGTATCTATATGCAAAATAAAATTTAAAGCTGCTTGCAAATCCAAATGACATTTTTCTTTGTGAAATATTTTATGTAGCAAAATAATCTATAGTGCATGAATTTTAGATCATATATTTATTTATTATTATTTTTTAAATTTTTAATAAATCCTTATTGTTGAAAGTATTACATATGTCCATTTCCCCCCACACACTGTCATATCCAACCCTTTTTAACATAAAATATTATCCTGGAAAAGTCATATTTACAATATTTAAGATCTATATAGATTTCATATTTATATTTGCCAAGAAATACTTTAAAAACTTAGTATAAAAATTAAATAAATTTTGTTGTATACAAAGAAGTATCATTTAATCACTTGTTTTTTTGATAGACACTTGATAAATGCAACAAGATATTACTGTTTTTATATATAAAATACATATCAGTAACAAAAGTTGATAGTTCTACATATCTGATTCAAACAAAATAATTAAATTTTATTTTTTTCTAGTTTGGTATTTCCTGCAAGATTTCTATAATATCATATTTCTCAATCCCTTTCTAAACTCCCTGATCTAGAAAACTACTAAAGTTTTCTGCTTCTAAGTGTATCCATCATTCTAAAATTAAAATTGGAAACATTTATCTTAACAACATTCTGATAGATAACTGTTTCTAAATATAGACACTAGTGATATAACCAAAGTGAGAAAAGGCGTTTCTATTAAAAAGCAAGCAAACATAAATAAAAGGAAAAGGTTATATTAAAATTATTGACTTTTTATTAGTGTAAACCATTATATCTGAAAATAAGTGATTGAATTATTGGCATTACTGTTAATAATATTAATTATAACAAAATTAGGAAATCTAGAAAATACTTGAACTTTTGGAAAAAAAAACATTACATTTTGTTTAAAATTCCAATGTTAGAGCATGAATACAGTATTAGCTAATTCCAACACAGACTAGGCAAAAACAAACAAACAAACAAACAAAATACTAAGCACTCAGTTTAGCAGCATATAAAGCAAAATTGGAATTGGCCTAGGGATGAACTCCTGCTCCATTCATTTTAACATTACATGGGGAATTTTCATTAGAGCTTTCTATTTTAGCTGATTTTCTGGCATACAGACATGTGGGCAGCTTTCCTAGGTCACACCAGTCATCCTAATTTCACATTGCTGTCATATTTTTACACTGTATGTATAAACTACAGATGGAAGTAAATTCTGATTAATTTTTTTTGTTTCAATCTTCAATGAGAAGGACTGGAAATTACAATCCTGTTTGTTTTGCTAGCCTCTCTGATTGCTTTGAATTTTGGATATTTTGTTTTGCTAATCTTCACAGAGAGTTTTAATTTGATGTTCTGAAACAGAATTTGTTCTGCTTTCCAAATTTATTAAGCTATTCTTTTTTTTAGTCAGAAACTGGAAGACTTACTGGATGAACCTCTTATTCCAACTCCATGGTTAGTGAACACTGTCTTCACCAATTTTTATCTAGTCTAGATATGTTATAAAATGAGAAGTCAAGAATTATTAATCCTAAAGTCATATCCCTCATCCCAAAAGTAACATAAAATTCATAATGCCTTCATAGCAGTTAGTGTGCCTATAAGAGAGAATTTATTTAAAATATATCTTTATTTGTTCAGATTAATCTTTACTTTGATGTCTGACAAGAGAAAAACATGCATTTATATACAGAAGTGAAGAATTAATAATGGCCACACTTTTGTCATTTACAAACTAAAGAAGTTGGACAATATGAGCCAAAGATACTTGTGGGCCTAGCAGTCATTAAAACTATAGTCCCCATATAGATTAAATCAGAATAAAAGCATATTTTATATTGACGTTTTCAAATTGTTTTTAAATGAAACAATAAAACCACCAGTCAAAATTCTGTAGATGTTTTAGGTCAGGAAGTTTCTTCTATTGTGCATGCCTAATTCATTTTTTACATTCAAAGAACATTTAGATATACCTTTCATGCTTTGTTTATTGGTTTATCTTTATTACATTTTCTTAGCATAGGTAATAACCCTTTTAAAAAATCTACATTATATAACAGAATAAGATCAAATATTTATTTTTATTACTTTCTAATTATCTCATATATTAATGTCCCCATCTATATTATATATTTTTTGCTCAAGTATAAGATGTATCACTTAATAGGCACTCAAAAAAGTTAAATGAATACATTAATTATGAGATTTTTTAATTTTTCCTCACAATTCCTCATATATTGCAGGTACTCAATAAGCACTTGCTGATTAATAAACTATAGAGGATAAATCATCTTTTCAAGGGTTTCACATCTTATTAAATCTCTCAGGGTTATTGCATCCTTGTATCATATAAAAATACTGAGCTAGGGTGCTTTCTGAAGAAAGATCAACAGTAAATTTGGTTTTGCAATGGCTATAAATATCAGCAATAAGCTAAGATGAGATAACAAATACATCTAGTTTGTAATGTTAAGACAGCTATCAAATTCACCATCAAATAAAGTATAACTCTGAGAGAGTTATTTATCCCATTTCTTTATTCTCTCTTTTCCTCCATCCATTCTTTCATATGTCATAATTTTTAGAGGAAGGAGTACTATGAACTGGAGTGACAAATGTATTATTGAGTATAGAGGATGTTAATTTCTGAGACTCTGTTTTTAATCTATCTATTGCCCCACTGGACCCATTGATAGTATATAGGGTTCTGACTAACTAGCCCAGTAATTAAAACCCCCAAATCTGAGGGGTGAATATTTCAGAAATTTTTAGTACTACCACTTCCACCCTGAAAGTAATGTGGCTAAATTTCATTCTGGCAAAAGTTATTGTGAGAAACTGATGAAACTCATTTCACAACATCCTTTCAAACATGGAGAACTTCTATATGACATGTGGTACTTTGTACTACTAAAGACAGCATGGCATGGTCACTGAGTCCTCAGAAGTAGGAGGAGAAAAGAAGCCAAATTATTAGATAGAGACAGCATAGCCCATTTTGATGCTTAGTAGTTGTCTTAATCTATCTGGGCTGCTATAACAAACTATTACAAATCGTGTGGCTTAAGCAACAAACATTTATTTCTAACTGTTTTGAAAGCTGGAAGTCTAAGATCAGGGTTCCAGCATGCTCAGGTTCTTAGTGAGCACCTACTCCCTGGTTTTCAGATGACTATCTTCATGTTGCATACTCACAAAATGGGGAGAATGAGCTCTTGGCTTTTCATCTTTTTATAAGAACCCTAATCCTTATCATGGGGGTTCCATCATCATGATTTCATCTAAACCTGAGAACCTCCTAAAGGTTCCACCTCCAATTAGTATCACATTGAGGATTAGGTTTCAATATATGCATTGAGAGAGAGAGAGAGAGAGAGAGAGGTTTTTGCAATAAGCAATCCCTATAATCATTCTTTATCCTGCCTTTGATGGTAGAACTGAGATGCGAACAATGTATTATAATAAATGCAGCCGTCCATTGTCTCTACCTTAGACATGTCCCCATATCAATTCTCTAGTGGAGAAAAACCTCTACCATTTATGCATGTATAAACCTACGTTGACCATACCTGTATCCAAATATATGATCCCATTCCTTCAGGAAGTGAATGGAGGGAAAGGGGTTAAACAAAACGAGCTAACAAAAACAGGAAAACATAAATAATATTTTCCTATATGCAAAAACTAGGAAACAGAAAAAGTCCACATTTCCCACAAATGAATGCAATGTTAAGATCAATTTACAAGTTATAAAAGTGTAAATCATAGTTACAAATTAAATTTTCAAATACCATGTAAGAGATATCTCATGGAGCCTGAATTTGACCTGGTAGTTATCTAATTTCAAAGCACAAACACTGTTCAATATAGCATAAAGGTTATTGAAATAAAATCAAGAAGAATACACCCATAAGAATAGTCAAGCATTTTACTTTGTATTGACTAATTATTAGTACAATTTTAGATTTCTACAAAAATTTATTGGGAAGTACAGGAAGTTCTCATATACATCATCACACAGTTTCCCTGATTATTCACATCTTGTGTTAGTGTGATGCATTTATTACAATTCATGAGCCAATATTGATACATTATTATTGGCTAAAGTGTATAGTTTAGGTTAGAATCCACTCTTTGTGTTGTATATTCTATGGGTTTTGACAAATGTATAATGACATGTGGTCTATCTTAGGGAATGTTCAACATGCATTTAGAAATAATGTATATCCTTTTGCTTTGGGATGGAATGTTCTATAAATATCATTAAATCTTTCCAGTGCAGTGTGTTTTTTATGGTCGCTGTTCCTTTTTTGAGCCTTTGTCTGGGATATTTATTCATTGATGACAATGGAATGTTATAATCCCCATCCTTGACTCTATTGCCACCAATATTTCCCTTTATATTCACCAATATTTTATTTATATATTTAGGTGTTCCTATATTGGGTGCATATATGTATACAGGGTTATATCCTCTTGTTTGATCAATTCCTTTAGTATTATGTAATGTCCATTTTTGTCTCTTGCTATTGCCTTTGTTTTGAAGTGTATTTTGTCTGATACAAGTATTGCTACTCCAGCTTTTTTGTTGGTTTGTTTCCACTTGAATGTATTTTCTTCCTTCCCTTAACTTTCAATCTTTCTGTATATGTGTTCTGAAGTGAGTCTCTAGTAAATAGCATATATATGGGTCATGTTTTCTTATCTATTCAGCTACCATATGTCTTTTGATTAGAAATTTAATCTATTTATATTTTAAGCTATTATAGACAGGAGCTTATTTATTACCTTCACTACGCCCACCAGCCAATCAGAAGAGTATGCAAATTAACCCAACAAAGATGGCTGTTAAATTTGCATACTGCAGGTGGGGTGGGCAGTGCCAGATGCCACCTGCAGGATCCAGGCTGTAGATAGGGGATCTTAGGCCTGGGCAGGCAATCAGAGTGGCCTGCGGGTCCCCTGCCAAGGCCTAATGCCCTGGCCAGAGGCCTGAGGCCTGGGTAGGCAATCAGAGCAGGCTGGGGGTCCTCTGTCCAGGCCTAACACCCCAGTCAGCGGCCTGAGGCCTGGGCAGGGGCAGAGCCTGCGATCAGAGCGGGCTGCAGGGCCCCTGCCCAGAGGTCTTAGGCCTGGGCAGGTGATTGGAGCAGACTGGGGGTCCCCTGCCCAGGACTAACGCCCCTCTGGCCTGGGAAGGGGCGGAGCCTGCTTTCTGTGCAGGCTGGGGTCAACCTGCCAAGGCCTAATGGCCCAGCCAGAGGCCTGAGGCCTGGGCATGGGCAGAGCCAGCGATCACACCGGGCTGGGGGTCCCCTGCACAGGCCCAACACTCCTCTGGCCTGGGCAGGGGTGGAGCTTGCTATCGGAGTGGGCTGGGGGTCCCCTGCCCAGGCCTAACGCCCAGCCTAAGGCCTTAGGCCTTGGCAAGGGCCGAGCCAGGGATTGGTATGATCTACAGAGGAAACACCTTTTCTAACCGCTCATTGGCTAAGCTCCCTGCATGCCACTGGTAATATTCTTAGTAACTTGGGTAATAAGAATCTAAGAAGGTGATGTAGGGTTTTTCCACTTCACTCCTGGAGAAAAAAACGAAGGTCTGCTGCTGGAGTGCTAAGAAATGTCATATCCTGCCCTAGCTGGTTTTGCTCAGTGGATAATGCCTCGTCCTGCCTACCACAGGTCTGGGTTCAATTCTGACCAAAGGCATGTACCTAGGTTGCAGGCTCTTCCCTGGCTGGGGCCCAGGTCAGCGCTCATGCAGGAGGCAACCAATCAAAGTGTTCCTCTCACTTTGATGTTTCGCTCTGTCTTTCCTTTTCTCTTCCACATTCTCCAAAAATCAATGGAAACATATCCTCAGGTGAGGATAAAAAAAAACATAATAAAGAAATGTCATATCCTATGAAAGACACATCTTGAAAAGGCCTAAAGAAAGTTGTCATTTTTTCATGGTGAAGGGACTGGAGTCCGTGTTGATGAAAACACCTTGGTGGCTGCGGTGACTGGCAATGGCTGTAGCAGCGGGGTGATGGGGCTGGTGCCTTCCCCTGATCAGCCAGGTTGCCTCCCACAAAGGGAGGCCAGACTGCAGCTTAGG
>NW_005370679.1:310030-314284 GCF_000412655.1 Myotis brandtii
CCAGTATGGGGGGGGGGGCCCCCCCCCCCCCCAGTGCACGAATTTCGTTGCACCGGGCCCTAGTGTATTATAAATGTCAATTAAGTCCATCTGATTTACTGTGTCCTTTAGAGTCACTATTTTTGTCTGGAAGATCTATCCAGTGAAGTCAGCAGGGTGCTAAAATCCCCTAGTATGACTGTATGGTTGTCATTCTCTCCCTTAAAGTCCTCTAGAAGTTGTTTTTTGTTTTTGTTTTGTTTTTAATATTTAGGTGCTTCTATATTGGGTGCATATATGTTTTTTAGGGCTATATCTTCTTGTTGGATCAATCCCTTTAGTATTATGTTGTGACCTTTGTTGTCCCTTGTGATGACCTTCATTTTGAAGTCTATTTTGTTGGATATGAGTATTGCTACTCCAGCTTTTCTTTTCTTTTTCATTTGCATGGAATTTTTTTTCCACTCCTTCACTCTCAAACTCTGTGTGTCATTTGTTCTGAGGTGGGTCTCTTGTAGACAGCATATAGTTGGGTCATGTTTTTGTATCCATTCACCTATCCTATGCCTTTTGATTGGAATATTTAATCCTTTTATGTTTAAAGTTGTTATAGATAGGTACTTATTTATTGCTATTTTAATTCTTTATACCTAGGTTTCTCTATTTCTTCTTCTCATTACAGCAGCCCCTGTAGCATTTTATGTAATGCTGGCTTGGTGGTGATGTACTCTTTTAGCCTTTTTTTTTTCCAGGAAGCTATTTATTTGACTGCCTGATTTGAATGATAGACTTGCTGCATATAGTAATCTTGGGTTCAGATCCTTGTTTTCTATTACCTTGAGTACTTCATGCCATTCCCTTCTGGCTTGTAGAGTTTCTGATTAGCAATCAGGTGTAAGCCTTATTGGAGCTTCTTTGTAGGTAAAGCTTGCTTTTCTCTTGCTACCTTTAAGATCCTCTCTTTGTCTTTAATTTTTGGCATTTTAATTATGATGTGTCTGGGTATGGGCTTGTTTGGGTTCTTCTGTTTTAGGGTTCTCTGTGCCTTCTGGACTTGTGTGACTTTTTCCTTTACCAGGTTAGGGAAGTTTTCTGCCATTATTTCTTTAAACATGTTCTCTATTCCTGTCTCCCTTTCTGTCCCTTTTGGCTCACCTATTTGAATATTGTTACATTTCACATTGTTCCACCACTCCCTTAAGCAATCTTCTTGTTTTTTAATTTTTTTTTCCCATTTTGGTTCTATGATTGAGTGATTTTTTTCAATCCTGTCTTCTAATTCACTGATTCGATGCTCAGCTCCCCCTAATCTGCTGTGTATTCTTTCCAATGTGTTCTTTGTGTTATGTCATTCTTTATTTCTGTTTTCATAGTTACTATATCTTTTCTGATGCTGTTGAGCATCTTTACCATCATTATTCTGAACTCTGTATCACTTAAATTTTTTATCTCCTTTTCATGTATCTCTTCTTCTGGAGAATTCTGTTATTCTTTCATTTGGGGGGTGTTTCTTTGCCTCCTCATTTTGGCTGCCTGTTTGACTTTGTGACTATGTGATAGGTAGATCAGCTATGCCACCCAATCTCTTGTGCAGGGCAGTGTCAAATGCTATTTCTGATTAATTAGATCAGGCTAAGATTCAAAGCCTCCAGAGATTGCCTCTGTCTACAGACTGACATGATTTTTTTCTTGAATTTCCCTCAGGCAATCATCCACAGATGTGGCAAGAGTTTTTTTTCAACAGGGTGGGACAATTGTTTCTTCCTGAAGGCTAATTCTTATTCTCAGTCCCTTAATGGGCCTGAACAACTCCGTACTATGAGGCAAGGTGTTTTCCAATAAGGTGGATCAACTCTCTTCCCCCCAAACAAGGTAGCCTCTATAGCAAATGTTTGCATGAAAAAAATGACCTCTGCCATGTGACCTCAGCACAGTAAACTGGGTGTCTGCCTTCTAAACTCTAGCCCCAAAGCCTCCTATCCTGGCTTCTACTCACACAGCTCCAGTCCACTCTGCCTTCCCATTGCCAGACCACAAGGTGGGTGGCTTCACAGGGAATTTTGTGCATTGGCCCTTTAAGAGGTTGCCTGAATTTCCAGCCCTCTGTCCCTAGCAGACAGCAATCCTGCTATTTTTCACAGCCAGATGTTATGTGGGTACCCTTCTCAGTTCTGCTGCTCTCTGCTTGGGGGCCCAGGTTGGTGATTAGACCCCAGAGTTCTCAGTGGTAACCCCCACAGATGAAACATCTATCTGGAACTTCAGTTGCTGTGGGAGGCCAGCCAGCCCTTGCATACCACCGCCCCTCCTTCTAGTCTCTATGCAGTCTCCACTTTCAGTCCTCAGTTATCAGGGTTCTGTCCATCAAGTCTTCTGTTGATTATTCAGGAAGTTTTTCTATATTTTAGTTGTAATTCCAATTTGGTCCTGGGAACATGTCCATGCAGCATCCACTTACTCTGCTGTCATTTTTAATCTCTCTCTCAAGGCACTCTATTAAGTACCTCATTAAAACATTATTACATTTAATCTTACAACAATTACATGAGGTAGGTATTATTATTATTCCCATTTAGGTGAAAATCTGAGACTTAAAGATATCAAGTAACTTTTCTAAGATTAAATACTTAGTAAGTGGTGGAACCAAAATTCAAATCTAGGTCTTTTGACTCTAGAGTTTTAGGTTTTAGCCATTATGCCACACTGTCTCCTTTCTAAATCATGACATTGTAGAATGGGCCACCCATATCTATATTTTGTATAGGATTAAGTAAACCAAGTTTTCCACAGCTCTGTTTTTCAAAAGGTTACCTTGAGCCTAGTGAAAATTCTGACATTAGTTGAGAAAAAAGCATTAATCAAAGCATTAGTGGAACCTATATTTCATTTATTGAAAAATTCTTTACAGTGACTGCCTGGAATACCAATATAAGGGCAAAAGCATAATAATCAAAACAGCTCTTTCTGTGTATCAGTGTAATTTAGTTGCCTTTTCTACAAAAAAAAATGCTATTAAAAACAAAATATTTTAAATAAGATTTTTACACATTCACATGCAGAAAGACCATTTGTTATTGATTCATTTTTTAATCTTGTCAAGTTTATGCAAACATAAAGTGCTAGCCATTTAAGTGACATACACATTCAAAAACAATAACAATTCAACCATGTCTTCAACTACAAAAACTCACTCCTAAATATTGAAATCTTCATGATGAGATATACCTTTTTATTCAAATTCAATGACTTTCAAAGACTTGATAAATTAATTGAGAGGTGTACTTTTCCACAGAAGCATCATAATTGTTTCTCTTTAAGCACAGTGTTCCTTTTGTTTTGTAAAATTATGTGACCTTCAGTATAACAAACTTTAAGCAACAAATTTAATTCCAAGCTCTTATAAAGGTACATAGTGTAAACTGCAAGTGTATTTTACAAGTTTACTCTAACGTGGTTTTTCAGCATTCCTTTAGAATCCAGAGGGTCACTTTTGAACTCTGCAGGATTATTTTGATGTTAGAGACTTTTCACAGGCAAACAAATTATGTCATATGTAAGCCATGTAAAGAAAAAATGGATAATGCTAAATACTAAAACTAATTGGAAAAAGAAGAATTGATATGAATAACATGTTGTTAATTCAAAATATAGATCTCTAGAGTAAACCAGCAGCTCAAAAACTAGAACCTATATAAAAATGGTAGGTAACCATGAGAACATTAAAAATATTAAATGGATAATATTATGACATATTTAATAGTGCTAATAAACATTGGAAATCACAGAGAAAAAATATGAGATTTTAAAGTTTATTATGTAATAATAAGAGTAGAAATAAGACATATTTATACAAACATATATACATATATATGTAAATGTATGTCTGTACATATGTATCTACAGTAATAAAAGACAAACATGCAAATTGACCATACATTCGCTATGTCTTAAGCCACTCCCACCAGCCAATCAGAGCGACTATATGCAAATTAACCCAACCAAGATGGCGGCCAGCAGCCACAGGGCTGGAGTGAGCAGGAGGCTTGGTTGCCCCAATGATGAAGGAAGCCAAGTTTCCCTCCTGCTGCAGCGGCTCTGAGCTCCACTCAAAGCAACAAAGTTTCAATTATAGAAGGTAAATAATCCCCAGATACCTGCTTTCAGCCAGCTGTGGCCACGGAGCTGGAGTGAGCAGGAAGCTTCCCTCACACCAGCCCTGGATGGCTCTGAGCTCCTCCCAAGGCTATAAAGTTTCAATTATAGAAGGTAAATAAA
>NW_005370679.1:314441-320011 GCF_000412655.1 Myotis brandtii
CATGCACCAGGCCTCTATCCTATATAATAAAAGGGTAATATGCAAACTGATCCTAACAGCAGAACAACTGGGAATGACTGGTCACTATGACACACACTGACCACCAGGGGTCAGATGCTCAATTCAGGAGCTGCCCCCTGGTGGTCAGTGTGCTCCCACAGGGGGAGCTCTGCTCAGCCACAAGCCAGGCTGCCAGCTGCCAGTACAGCAGTGGTGGTGGGAGCCTCTAAAGCCTCCTCAGCAGCGCTAAGGATGTCCAACTGCAGCTTAGGCCTGCTCCCCACTGGCAAGTGGACATCCCCCAAGGGCTCCTGGGCTGCCAGAGGGATGTCAGACTGCCAGCTTGGGCCCAATCCCCCAGGGAGCGGGCCTAAGCCAGCAGGTGGACATCCTCCGAGGGGTCCCAGACTGCAAGAGGGCATAGGCCGGGCTGAGGAACCCCCCCGAGTGCACAAATTTTTGTGCACTGTGCACAGGGTAGATATATACATTTATATGACATGAACATTTTAAATAAAATATTCATTAATTCAACTACTCCAAACTGTAAATATATTTCTCAACTGATATATTAAACATTAAAAATATGAGTATAATAATAAAGGGTAAGTTAGAAATTTTAAATAATGCCTTAGGGGCAAGACCAAAACCTAATGTTAGAATCAGATAGACCCTGTTAATAGAAACAAAAAAGTAGAATTGCCTTTGGCTCTAATAATGACAAGGACTCCCAGTAGCATTGATCTTGAGGAACAAATCACTCAAAACTAGCATCCTCTAAAAGAAAAGAGTATGACACTTTCAAAATTTCTTTCACTATCATAAGAGAGCCAGGTGTGAAACTGATGTGTGCAGCATATCAATGAAAGTCATTGTGCAGATGTTTATTCACAGATGGGATTCCAGCTTGGGGTACCCTGTTATTTTTAAATGGTTACTCTGTTTATTTTTAAAATGCAAAGCTCATTTTAAGCTGTCACTGAAAGTGGAAGAAAGCCATAGAGATTCAAAGGATGGAGAGGAGGAAATATCTTTGCAATTTACAAAAGCTAAAAACATTTGAGTGGGAACAAAAAAAGGAGAAGAGAATCATATTTGCAAGATGTTGTGAATGTAATATTCAAACACTGTCCAATTGTTCCAGATAGCTCCTGCACATTCTCTGGCCATCACACTGAGAACTATAGAGTATGAAGCTCTTTCAACTTTCTTCTCAAATGTTTACAATTTCCAGATGTTACCAACAGCATTTTAATTTCATAATGAGAAGTGTGCAGCATGGACTCCAGACCCTAAATAGGTTGCTATTAAAACCGATTGTGAGCAATTTGGAATCACTATAATTTCCACCATGAAAATGAACCTCAACTTCAATAAGATATGGTACAAAATAGTTATGTACAACAAGTTAAACAAATATATAAGCCATGTATTTACTATAATAATGCTAAATATAGAATAGTGATCACTATAACATTGAAGAAGTGTTTTCTGCTTAAAGAAATCTTCTGATTAAGGGTTAAGCTAAAGCAATTTACGTTAAAATTATTTTACTATATCAATGGCACATACATGCTGGAACAATTCAATTCAATATTATTTGATGGGATACAAACTACCCGTGCTTCTGCATCATCATACAGAATTATAAATTTTTATTGTAACAAATATATTGAAAAATATTTTTATTGTCCAACACCACCAAATGCCCTCACTTCTCTCCTTAGTCAGCTTAAATTCCCATTGTCAATTACTATAATCTCTTCCTTGTATACATTCTCATATCTATTGTCCTTCCCTCTCTCTCCAATACATTTTCCTGGAAACATGGAAACTCTCCTTAAAACTAGCTCTCCCTCTAATTAATGCCTAAACCTAAGCAGATGAATAAGGTTACAGTAAAACACAAACCATGCAAACTGGTCTCACTTTACTTGAAAACTATGACTGAAAGCCTTAAGCAAGTCATCCATTGTAGAAATTTAGGATTTAAATATTGGCCTCTAGAACAGTGATGGTGAACCTTTTGAGCTCGGCGTGTCAGCATTTTGAAAAACCCTAACTTAACTCTGGAGCCGGGTCACATATAGAAATTTTTTGATATTTGCAACCATAGTAAAACAAAGATTTATATTTTTGCTATTTATTTTATATATTTAAATGCCATTTAACAATGAAAAATCAACCAAAAAATGAGTTTGCGTGTCACCTCTGACACGCGTGTCATAGGTTCACCATCACTGTTCTAGAACAATAAATCAATTTACTTCTTAATAGAACTTAAATAGAACAGATAAAAAAAAATAGACAAATGTTTCTGCTTCTCATAAGTCTGCAGTGGCTTTTTTAAAATAGATGTAGCAAATCCCAATAAAAGTTTATCTTCTTATACAAATATCAGCCACATAAAGGTATCGCTAATATAATAGTGATTACAATATAGGACTTTCTTCATTTCAACGGTCCTATCAGATTGTATGTTTTTACATACACAAACATTAGGAATTTTGCTTTTCTTATTGAGCTACAAGACAGTTTCTGGGGAACATAGTGGTGGGAAGCTCTGGAGTGTGGGTGAGTGGGTGAGTATGTGACTGGGTTGAGTGCGTGAGAGAGGGAGAGTGTGCGTTAGTGTGAGTGTGGGAGGGCCTCTGTTTTGGGGAGCTGGAGCTTTGGGAGGTGACTGGGATACTTCAGGAGGAAGATAGGCCACTGCAGTCTGTGCTGGGCTGGGCACTTTTATCCACTTCAGGGGAGAGTGTACCATTTTAAGGGAGCCACAAGATCCTATTTAGAAGGAGGCTGTGGTAGAGGAACCCTGCCACAGTGCCCTTAGGCCACTGACAGACGCTCACAGCCTCACTACTAAGAACCAAAATCCTGGGCAAACATATCAGTCATACTGGCTCAGCCTGAACTGTGAACCTTGGAGGACCAGCTGACATGACCCGCCATGTGCTGGGGCACCATGCCATATTAGTGAATGGGGACCCTGGCCTGCCCAGCCTCCTCCACAGCAGAGCAACAGGTCGGCCCTGCCATTCTGGTGAATGGGGCACCCGGCAGATCACCTTCTCAGCAGCGGAACAAACAACCAGCCAGCCCCACCTCTTCCACAGGGGAGATACCGGCTGCCCCAACTCATCAGCAGCAGAGCACTCAGCCAGCCCCAACTCCTCTGTGAGCAGAGCAATCTGCCTGCCCCGCCATAGAGGCAAGTGGGGCACAATGCCTGAGTCCTGTACCAACAGAGCAGCAGCTGCCCTGACACTTCTCCATCAACAGCTAAGCGCCTGGCTGCCCCACCACTTTGACACAGGCCCAGCCTAAACACAGTGACCTGCTGACCAGAAACAGCACACCTGACCCAGTGCCCCTAGGCGACTGGCCCCACCATTTGACATGGTGTTCCCAACCCTGCCACTGTGACCCAACATCCCCAGATTCATGGACTAGTCATCATGACCCACTGTGGTTTATGTGGCACCCCTGGGTAAATGGCCCTGCTGCCTGACACTGTCTGATAGATGTGACCTGACATCCTATAGATGCGGGGACCAGCCACAGACGGAAGGGTACCTAATCCAGTGCCCTCAGAAAATCAGACATACTGCTACAACTGGGTGGTACCAATCACCTCTGAACACATGGACCCACCATCTGGAACCTACACACTTCACCAGGCTCCCCAGACTACTGAACTTTTAAAGTGAAAGACAAAGAAACAACCCCCAAGTGAAAGAAAAAGAGAAATTGCCAGAAAAGGAACTAAGAGAGATGGAGGCAAGTAATTTGTCAGATAAAGTATTCTAAATGAGAATTATAAGGAGCTGTATGAGAAATACACCATGAATAAGATTCAAGAGGAAGTGAAGAATGACATAGCTGCAATGAAGAACATCCTGGAAGAATTCAATAATAGACTACAAGCTGAGAACTAAATCATTGAGTTAGAAGACAAGGTGGAAAAAACACCCAACCAGAGAAACAACTGGAAAAAAAAATTAAAAATCAGGAGGAGAGTTTAAGGGAATAAACTCAAAATGGATAAAATATTTAAATTTAATTCATGAAACCATAAAAATCCTTGAAGAAAATATAGGCAGCAAAATATCAGACATCTCACATAGCAAAATTTTCACTGACACAACACCTAGTGTAAGAGACACAAACTAAAAAATAAACAAATGTGACCACATCAAAATAAAAAGCTTCTGTACAGCAAAAGAAAAACAGCATTATAATGAAAAAGGATCCCACTGTATGGGGGAACATAATTGACAATAATACATCTGATAAAGGATTAATATCCAAAATATATAAAGTACTCATACACATCAACAAAAAGAAAACAACCCAGTCAGAAAATGGGTGGAAGATCTAAATAGCCGCTTCTCCAAACAGACATGCAAATGGCCAAGAGACATACAGAAAAATGCTAAATATCACTAATCTTCAGAGATATGCAAATTACAATGGCAATGAAGTACCATCTCACACCTGTCAGAATTTCTGCCATCAATAAATGAACAAACAACAAGTGCTGGTGAGGATGTGGAGGAAAAGGAACCCTAATACATTGCTGGTGGGAATGCAGACCGGTAAAGTCACTATGGAAATCAGTATGAGTCTCCTCAAATAATTAAAAATGGAATTGATGTTTGACCTAGTGATCCCACTTCTAAGAATATATACCAAGAAGTCTGAAACACCAATCAGAAATAACATACACACCCCTATTTCATAGCAGCACTATTTGCAATAGCTAAGATATGGAAACAGCCCAAGTGTCCATCATTAGATAAGTGGATAAAAAAGTGGTGGACATCTACACTATGGAATACTATGCAGCAGTAAAAAAAACAAGAAGCTCTTACCATATGAGACAGCATGGAGGGACCTGTATAGTATTATGCTAAGCAAAATTAGCCACTCATATGTGGAACCTAATGAACAATATAAGCTGATGAACTAAATAGATCCAGAGACATAGAAGCATGGAACAGACTTCTGAATCACAAAGGGAAGGCAAGGATGGGTGGGTGGATGGGAAGAGAGCAACCAAATAACTTGTATACGTATATATATGCATAACTCATGGACACAGACAATAGTGTGGTGCAGGTCTGGGGTGCGGGCGGGTGTGGTCTAGATGGGGTCAATAGGGCAAAAAAAGGAACATAGTTAATAGCTTCAACAATAAATATTTAAAAAAAGTTTCTGGGCTGGAATTAATTACAAACTTTCAGATATCATGGAATACTTCTCTGTATCATATAGTTTATATTTTTCCTTATTCTTAACTTATATTTTATATTACTTCTTATATTTATTTTCTGCTGATATTTACATTATAAAAGTGCATTTAAATATATCCATATACTATATTATCCTATCTAATAATAGACAAACATGGTAATTAACCATACCTCTGCTACGCTTCCCATTGGCTAATCAGGGTGATATGCAAATTAACTGCCAACCAAGATGGCGGCCGGCAGCCACGCAGCT
The DNA here is from genome assembly GCF_000412655.1 of Myotis brandtii. Classification (NCBI taxonomy): domain Eukaryota; kingdom Metazoa; phylum Chordata; class Mammalia; order Chiroptera; family Vespertilionidae; genus Myotis; species Myotis brandtii. The sequence goes on from NW_005370679.1 coordinate 319,953, forward strand.
GAAGCGAACATGAGGCTTGCTTGCTCCAGTGATGGAGGAAGCCAAGGTTCCCCGCCTGC
>NW_005370679.1:320776-326099 GCF_000412655.1 Myotis brandtii
ATTTTTGTGCACCGGGCCTCTAGTATTTATATAAAATCATTGTGGTCCAATTTAGGCATATAAAATTATAGATAATAAAATAATTAAGATCCATTTGAAAATAATCTGGATTATGAAATAAAGCAACATACAGATAATTTAGGCCTGTTTTTAAGGTTAATTTTAAAAATTACCCTTGGTGTGGTTGTCTGTAAACTTATAGACCTGTTCCAACTCTGGGACCCTACTTCTTATTACATTTTTTACATAGGACCTACTTGATGCATGTGACCATTATAAATTTCAGAGCTGGGCCTTCAATAAAAAGTGTGTGTTACTTACATGCATGCTCATATAATCACAGATCCTCAAAACTGTCTCTGTCTCTTTTATTTGAAGCTTTTGTAAAATAATATAGGCATATTATTCAAAAGACATTTTTTTAAATTTTTCTGGACAAAGCATATTTACAAGTATGGTTTTAATATTTTAACCACTTCTTAAAATTTTGCTCTGTAAACTCAGATGTTTAAGTTTTCCTAGAATTCTCCATTACCATATATTAGTTCAAGTCTTAAAGAGCAATAGCGAGTGCCTTATAGAATCCAGCATCTTAAAGATACCATTCAATTTGAAGAGATACATATTCAGCAAAGAAGTGCATGTTTTCCTGTAGGGCCTCATGATTCCAAAACATTTTTCTTTTTAAACTTATACTCAGAAATCCTACAAGACACCTTTTTAAAAAATTTATAGACACAGAATATCCCTAACAAAAATCCTTCTTACAGGAGCAGGAATCACTTCATGAGGTTCCCAGCAAGTTATAAATTTTATTTTAAATCATATAATTTTGAAAGCATTTCAGAGCTATGTTGTTTTCTTGCACAATGTGTACATTATCAACTCTTAAGTATTCATTTATTCTCAACTTCTAAAGAGATATTTAAGAGAGAATCAGGCACTATAGAGAAATCATAAAATTCATGCAAAATACAGAAAACTGTATTTTGAAATGTATTCCTTTTTCTGCTTTTTGAAAGGTATACATGCACATAATTTAAAGATAAAATATAATTCTACAGTGCTTATACTGATAAATAACAGTAGCTTGCCTCAGTCTCTCCCTGCCATGAACATCCTTTGCCCAGATTCAATCATTTCCATGTATTTTATATCTTCTTCTTATTATATCCTTCAATATTTCCAAATAATATGTTTCTTATATTGTTTATTGATTTTTCAATGTGAGTTAATGTAGAGGGACACTATAGCTTAGTGGTTAAAAGGTTATGCTTAACTTGAACTTTCTGGATTTTTATCTAAATAATTTAGTTTTAGCTATGTGACCTTGGGCAAGTTATTTAAATTTTCTGGGCATGAACAGTTTCCTAATTTATAAAATAGTATCAATAAAAGTACCTACATCATAGAGTAGTAAAAATTCAACTATTTAATTTATCTACTTCATTTAGAATAGTGCATTATAATGTTCTATGAGTGGAGCTAATATTATGATTGGCTTTTTTGTTATATAATTATTGTTATTGACTATGTATTATGATAGACAAAAATTTGCTTTTATATGGACCCACTCCTCACCCCAACCACAAACATACACAGCTTTCTCTATTATAAGTATCCCTGGAGGTTGGGTAGCTCTACTTCAAGTAATGATTCCAGTTATCTTTCATTTCTTCTCTTCCATCTTCATTATGGAACTCCAAAGGTTATCACTCCAGTCAATGAGAAAAGAAAAAGATTATTGAGGATAATATATGGGAATTTTTATAAACCATATTTGTAAGTGGCATACATCACTTCCACTCACACTTGTCTTGTAAGACGTTTTTATATCTTCCCATATATATGTCATTTTCTAGCCACAACTCTCACCAATACAGAAGGTGAACACAAATCTTTGTGGACAGCTACTGATGTGCCACAAATTATTGCTATGTACCTGGTACTATGTGATCTGGCATATGATAGGTTTTCATTAAACATTTAGTTTATTGACATAAGTATAAGTTTAACTGGTAATTGATAAAGGAATACATTCCCATGCACAAAAATATGGACAATTATTTTCAGAAAAATGATTTTCTCCTCTATTTCCTTTCTAGTTATATTGATGTGCAGTAATCTAAGATTAATTAATAGAATTTATCAGCATGCATTGATAAATATTAAACTATGTATATAAATCTTACCAAATTCAAAAGAAGATGGAAATAATCATCTATAATAATAAAAGCATAATATGCTAATTAGACCAGACAGTCAAACGACCTTCTGGACGTCATTCTGGACATCCTTCCAGATGAAGCCGCGGTGGCAGGGGCCGAGGCAGAGGCTGTTAGGGGCAATCAGGCAGGCAAGTGAGCAGTTAGAGGCATTCAGGTAGGCAGGCAGAGGGGTTAGGGGTGGTCAGTCAGGCAGGCGAGTGGTTAGGGGAGATGAGGCAGGCAGGAGAGTGGTTAGGAGCCAGCGGTCCTGGATTGCGAGAGGGATGTCCGACTGCTGGTTTAGGCCCAATTCCCTGCTTCAGTCGGACATCTCCTGAGAGGTCCCGGATTGTGAGAGGGTGTAGGCTGGGCTGAAGGACCTTAGTTCTATATAATAAAAGACTAATATGCAAATAGACCGAATGGCGGAACAACCAGAACAACCAAATAACCAAGCAACCAGTTGCTATGATGTGCACTGACCACCACCAGGGAGCGTGCGTGGAACATGGTGGGCATTGGCCGAGGTGAGATGGTGGAGCAGGTGATCAGGGATGCCAGACGAAAGAGGGGCACTGATCACTGTCATCTGGGCAAACCTCTGGTAGTTACTGAAAATTTTTTGTTCCTGTGTGCCACGGTCCTACCCAGTGCTTGCACCTGCTGCTGGCGCCAGAGCCGCCGCTCACACTCACTGCCAGTGCTGGAGCCACCGCTCACACCTGCTGCTGGTGACAGAGCCGCTGCTCACACTCACTGCTGGCACCAGCTCTGCTCGCACCCACTGCTGGCACTGGCACTGGTCCCAATCACACAGCACTGTCAGCAGGTGCAAGCAGCAGCTGCCAGCCCTGATCACCCCTGAGGATTTCTCCACCTCCCCTTGCCCCTGTGGGGTGATCAGGGCCAGGAGCCACTGCTTGCACCCGCTGCTGGCGCTGGCCCCAATCACTCCACACCTTCAGTGGGTGTGATTGGGGCTGGCGCCGTTAGTGCATGGGAGCGGCGGCAGCGAGATCAGGGCTGCCAGCAGAAAGGGGACCAGGGGCCGCAGCTGGAGGGGCCTAACAGGGGCATGGAGGATGGGCCGAGACCCACCCTTGTGCCCACTGCAGCCTTGGGGACCACAGTTCCTTTCAAGGTGCATGAATTAATGCACTGAGCCCCTAGTATGTTATATAAAAGAAAAATATGGAGAAAAAAAATTTAATATAAGAGCTAAGACAGTTTTGTCATCAAAATAAGGAGTGGGCCAGGCTGGTGTGGCTCAGTGGTTGAGCATTAACCTATGAATCAGGAGGTCATGGTTTGATTCCCGATCAGGGCACATGCCTGAGTTGTAGGCTCCATCCCCAGTGTGGGGCATGCAGGAGGCAGCCAATCAATGATTCTTTCTCATCATTGATGTTTCTATCTCTCTCTCCATCTCCCTTCCTCTCTGAAATCAATAAAAACATATTCTGCGGGAAACCACCTCTTGCCAATACTGTCACGAGCGTGCTCCAAGGAACACGTGAGGCCAATGGACCTTGAGCATTAGCAGGACTGACATTAGGCACTGATTGCTCATGTTGAGATTGCAGTGACTCAAAGCAATTTCCTGACCTGAGAGCCTCCAAGTAAATGTTTACTGGACCTTACTGATCTTTCCTGACCTTTACAGAGACTGTGCTTTACTGAGGGCAAGATGTGTATCAAAAAGTGAATAAAAAGCAGATGGGACCCAGTCTCGGTCCTGGACCCCAATGCCTTCTAAATTCGTATTTCTTGTATAGCATTTTCATTTGTGCGTTGGCCCTTCGTTCTGATCTTGAACTCTGCCACAAAGGTCAAGGCAATATTCTTTTTAAAAAAGGGTGGGAACTGAATGGAGGTGTGAAAAGGGGGATGGGACATCTGTAAAGTGTCAACAATAGAAAAAAAAAGTTAAAAAAATCTGCTATTAATCCAAACAATTTGGAATATTAGAATACTTCCTTTCATAATATATAAACTTGGCAAACTTAATTTGACCTTTAAAAGTGATTAATTTTAACTATGATCTTACACTAACAGGAAAAACTCTATTGATTCTGTTTTATATATTTACATGGATCAAATTAAAATATTTGATTTTTTAATGCAGGCAATGTCAAGTTCAAATCGGTGAGAAACAGCACAGTGAAATAAAGTACTAACATAAAATATAAAATGTTAGTACTCTGAAAAGAGATTTTCCTCACTAGATTTACTATATAAGAATTTGAATAGGGGTAGCTATGCACTGAGAAATATAGTGAAATATGCATTACAATTCAATACTGAGGTCTCCCTACTGTAATCAGCTTGACATCAGGGACAACTTTGGAAAATACAGTTTTGATTTATGTTTTATAAACATGAATTAAAAATGGAAAATACATATGCACAATTTCTTCTTTAGAGTATGTTTTGTTCATTCTGCATACAACATCATAATGGGAAATGATCTGCATTGTAAAGTTTTTCTGAATTTAACATTGGAGTGTTGCTAATTTGCTTCTCTTGGGTCTCCCTTTGGGGACTGAAGTAAATTTTAGCTTTTAAGAAGGGAGACTTATATACTTAGGAATACAGTGTTGGGCTAACTCATAAGAAATATTTTATAAAGAAACACATGTTTGAAATTTATTTAGTATACTAGAGGCCCGGTGCACAAAAATTTGTGCACTCGGGGGGCGGGGGGAGGGGGCCCCCCAGCCCAGCCTGTGCCCTCTCGCAGTCTGGGACCCCTCGGGAGATAACGACCTGCTGGCTTAGGCCTGCTCCCGGGTGGCAGAGGGCAGGTCCAATCCCTAAGTGCAGCCCCGGGTCAGGCTCAGAGCAGGGCCAATTGGGGGGTTGGGGCACCGCCCCCTGTCACACTCAAGGCAGGGTCGATGGGGAGGTTGAGGCGCCACCCCCTGTCACACACAGAGCAGGGCCGATCAGGGGTTTGGGGCGCTTCCCCCTGTCACTCACAGAGCAGGGCCAATCAGGGGGTTGGGGCACTGCCCCCTGTCACTCTCAGAGCAGGGCCCATCAGGGGGGTTGGGGCTCCGTACCCTGTCACACACAGAGCAGGGTCGATCAGGGGGTTGGGGAGCTCCCCCCTGTCA
>NW_005370679.1:327449-332176 GCF_000412655.1 Myotis brandtii
GTTAATTTGCATATACTCACTGATTAGCCAATGAAAAGGGTAGCGGTCGTACGCCAATTACCATGTTTCTCTTTTATTAGTGTAGATATAGGCAAGATGGTTTTCCTAAGTGGACATCAATTGCTTTTCATTGAATAAATATTTGTTGAAGTCCTATTGGATACCCAAGTAGTCTTTGAGGTATCAAGGATAAAACAGCAATCAAGATGATTAATTTGTTTCTAATGTACAGTTTATATTAAAGTAGTTTCTACCAAAGAAATTTTTTTCTATGTGAATGAGTATTACCTGGAATAATAAAAATAACACATGGGCCGTAAAAGCACATTGAATGCATAAAATATCGTTTATTTTAATTTCACATATTAGATTGGCTGTTCAAGGATAGTCCTAAATGCTTTCATTATTACATATAAATACTAGAGGCCCGGTGCATGAAAATTCGTGCACTCAGGGGCGTCCCTCAGCCCAGTTTGCACTGTCTCACAGTCCGAAAGCCCTCAGGGGATGTCCTACTGATGGCTTAGGCCCACTCCCCATGGAGAGCGGGCCTAAGCTGCAGTCTGGCCTCCCTCTGCGAAAGGCGACCAGGCAGGCTGATCAGGGGATAGCGCTGTCTGGGGAGTGGCCGGCCCTGCCACCTGATCACCCCTCCACCACCACTTGTCGCTGCCACCCCCCATCACCATCCCCTCCCTCTGCCCACTGGCATGCGCCTTGGCTGGCCTGGCGCCACCTGCTCACCAGCCCCACCCCCCACTGACCAGTTGTTCTGCTGTTCATTCAATTTGCATATTACACTTTTATTATATAAGATTGTTTCCCCATGGACATTTGCTATGTGCCAGGTATTGTTTCAGGTAATTTACATATATTGTGACACTTAAATCTTGCAAAAAACAGATGAAATAAATATTTTCATTTGCAGATAGGAAAAATGACTTTGAAAAAGGATAAATAATGACCAAATTTAATTACCTGACTTCTGTCTGACCATATAACCTAATCCACTCCACTAGCCTACATGAAAGCACTGTAATGTACAGGGTAGGGCAGAAGTAGGTTTACAGTTGTAAATACATGAAACACAGAATTTATTCTTATATTATTATTAATTAATTACTGTATATTTCCATACAAAGTGTAAGCCTACTTTTACCCCACCCTGTATCTTGCATATAGTTTATATTAACATGTGTTATTGTTGTGTTCTGTCTAAATACTGTATTTTACATATTTCAAAGATAGTCATTTGTTTTTCTATCACAGAAGATAAGCCATTGTTCCTTTAAAAGAAAAATACAAAGGAAAAAACAGCTGTGTTTCAATAACAACAACTAATTTAAAAGCCACTAGGGTAGCATTTAAGCACTTGAGGAAATCACAAGGCACTCTTATAGTATTTTGAGAAAAGTTAAAGCCACTCTGATTTGCCTTTATATGGGCCCTTTGTGGTTGATTAAATTGTCTTCGTGATATTTTCTCTCATGAGATAAAAATTATTCCTCTAAATTTTCAAATACTATCACAAATCATGCTTTACTTACTGTGGAATGAGATAAAACCCAGTAAATATACTTGCTCAGGACCTTAGACTTCTTTATCATTTAGAAGTAAATTTGCAGTTGAACAAAAGCCCAAACTCAGAGTCAAAATTAAATCCATGATGTAACTTCATTATTACCCCAAGCTACATTCTTCCTGAGCCCCTACTAGAACAACGCTTAGTAGCATGGTCCGGGAAAACTCTCAGGGTGGTGGGGAGGAGGCAGAAGCATATAGTTCAAGCACAAAGTAGAAATTATAAAGGGTGAGGTTTGGAGAAGCTGGAACTCAGTACATATAAGCTCCTCTTTAGCTTCCTGGCCTCCTTGGATAGATGCTGAAACTATGCCAGCCTCACATCTTTTCTCTAGTGAATACTTTGCCACAATAGAGTAATTTAAATGGCTTGTCAAAATGCCACTCAGCTTAAAAATATGTATCTCAATTGCGGAAGCCTTATGATATTTCTTATTTCTTATCTGGCTTAACTTCCTCTTATGCTCTATAACATGAGCCCCAAAATCTTATAGTATATTTTCATTAACATCATGTTTTCTCAATTTGGCTCAAAGTTTTGGACTTAGTGCTAACTTTTTACAAGTTTTGCACAGTCTTCCTTATTTCTTTCCTAATACACTGTTCTCTATATGGAGTACTCATCATCTTTCCTCTCATCTCTTTCTCACAAGTCACTGCACTTTATCTTTTAAGGCTCTGTTAAAAGCAGTCTCTTTCTTAAAATCCTCCCTTATCCTTCTAGCAAGAATACTGTGCTTTACTCCTGAACTACTGTAGCAATTTTTTTTTCATTTTATGGCATTAATTTTGTTCTACCTTGTTATTATTTCTGTACATTTTCATTCTCTGTCTTAATTGTAGACATGGTTCTGATTGGCAGGATCCATTCAGATTTATCACTGTATTTTTACTGCCAATAAGCACAGGCCTTTGCACTTTTAAAATATTCAAAATATTGTTTGACATTTTGCATTGCCAATTTAACTGAGTAAGCTTGTAATTTTTACTTCTCAACCTACTTAATTCACCATACTCGCTTTCACAAACTGTTTAGGTTTCCAAGATACATGTACTGTTTTTTACTCTCACTGTCACCCTTGGCATTGTCTGCTCTGCACATTCTCAAGTTGGCTTTTGTCTAACCACACAGAACTTATATGAAAAGAAATAGCTAATGAAAGTTGTAGGGATTCATTGCTTTTGTAACAGATTGTTTCCTTTTCTTTGAGCAAACACCAGATTTATAGAAGCAAGCTCCATTATACGACACACCTGAATACCATCTATCACCAGTGTGAATGAAAACATCTGGCCCCATATCCAAGCACCTATTCACATTTAATAAAACACAATTTTAAAATTACAGTTGAGAGTGACGTCAGAGGAATGGCAGCGAAAGGGTGCGTCTATCTTCTCCCCCTATCTTCTCTCCCAATAAAATAACCACCTATAATTCAACAAAGAAGTTCCTGCTCAACACAGATGCACGCCTGAGAGACCTGCACACTGGAAGAACTGAGGTGGGCTCCTTGGAATAAGGGGGGAGACGAGAGGAGGGAGGGAAGCTGAACACAGCTACAGCTCAGCAGCCTGTCTGCAGCACAGCTGGGAACTGGCAGCGCAGTCCTGGCATTTTCATCAGCCAATAGGGTCAAACAGAGAGCTAACCCGGCAAGTGGCTGGCTGTTGGAATAGCTACTGGAGTGGCAGCATTGTGTGGTTTCGCAAACAAACAGTGAGGTAGAGTGTCTGAACTGTGGGGGCGCATTGTGAATGGGATCTGCGTTGCATGTGTGAGCTGTGAATCAGCAGACACCCTCCCTACAGAGTCTTTCTCCATGGCTTGGGCTTGGCTGCTGGCTTTCAGGCAAAGAAAGTAGATTACAGAGCCCTGCCACAAATTAGACTCCCAGGTCTTGCCTCCCATTGCTCTTGGATTGTTTCCAGGAGTGTATTGTCTATAGGCCAAGAACTGTTGCAGTAGATACACAATTTCCCTCTGTGACTGAACCTCAGGAGGGGTGTTTGGGCTAGACCCTTGGAGTTCAGGGACTGCCATTACTGTGAAGGAAAAACAAACCTCACCCCAAGCAGCAGAAACAGTACAGCCCTACGGAAACAGCAGAGGCTCAAAACTGTGAGGCCACAGCGGAAAAAAAAAAATCTTGCAATTCAGTGCCATCTACTGAAACAGAGTAGAAAGACCTCCTCAGAGATAAATGGGAAAACAAAGGAGAACAACAAACGCCATGAACAATCACAACAACAATGAGGACCAGAAAGTAAATTAAAAATCCTCAGAAAACAGGCTGGAACACGCGGAATTATGCGAGTTGAATGACAGAGATTTCAAGATTGCGGTACTGAAAATACTCAGTGAGATGAAAGAAAATACTGACAGGCAATTCAGCGCACTCAGGAAAAAAAAATCAATGAACAAAATGGGTATTTCTCCAAAGAAATTGAATTGTTAAAAAAGAATAAAGCAGAAATCCTGGAAATGAAGCAGGCAATTAAAGAAATTAAGAGTGAACTGATGAGCATAGAAAATAGAACCAACCAATTAGAAGAAAGAACTAGTGATATTGAATATAGGAATCAAGAAATGATGCAGAGGGAAGAAGAGAAAGACCTGAGAATAAAGAAATATAAAATAGCCCTATGAGAGCTCTCTGATTCCATACAATATATATATATCAGAATCGTAGACATAGCGGAGGAGGAAGAGAGGGAGTATGAAATGGAGAGTTTATATCACTACAGGCCTATCTCAAGAAACAAGAGAAATTCCAAGTAAACAACCTAAGATCACACCTAAAATGACTAGAAAAAGAAGAACAAAAGTAACCCAAAGTTAGCAGAAGAAAGGAAATAATAAAAATCAGAGCAGAATTAAAAGAAATAGAGAACAAAAAGACTATAGAAAAAATTAATAAAACAAAGATCTAGTTCTTTGAAAAGATTAATAAAATTGACAAACCCCAGGCTAGACTCACTAAGGAAAAAATGGAAAAGACCCATATAAACAAAATCAGAAATAAGAGAGGAGAAATCACCACAGACATCACAGATATACAAAGGATCATACTAGAATATTATGAAAGCCTTTATGCCACCAAATTTAATAATCTAGAAGAAATGGATAAGTTCCTAGAAATATATAA
>NW_005370679.1:332252-342060 GCF_000412655.1 Myotis brandtii
TCCCAAAAAACAAAAGTCCAGGACCAGATGGCTTCACCAGTGAATTCTACCAAACGTTCAAGGAAGAATTAAAGCCTATTCTTTACAAACTCTTCCAAAAAAATTAAAGAAGAGGCAATACTTCCTAACAGATTCTATGAGGACAATATAACCCTAATACCAAAACCTGGCAAAGATAACACACAAAAAAGAAAACTACAGACCAATATCCCTGATAAATACAGACGCAAAAATCCTAACCAAAATACTAGCTAATTAAATACAACAGTACATCCAAAAAATAATACATCACAATCAAGTGGGATTCATTCCAGGGGCACAAGGATGGTTCAACATTCGCAAATCAATCAACATAATACACCACATTAACAAAAGAAAGGATAAAATCATATGATCTTGACAATAGATGCAAAAAAAGCATTTGATAAGATACAACATTCATTTATGATTAAAACGCACAATAAAATAAGAATAGAAGGAAATTCCTCTACTTAATAAAGGCCATATATGATAAACCCTCAGCCAATATCATATTCAAAGGTGAAAAACTGAAAGCTTTGACCAGGAACAGGACAAGGATGTCCACTCTCACCACTTTTATTCAACATAGTACTGGAAGTACTAGCCAGAGCAATAAGGCAAAATAAATAAATAAAAGGCATCGAAATAGAGAAGGAAGAAGACAAACTGTCACTTTTTGTGGATGACATGATGCTGTATATAGAAAACCCTAAAGACTCTAAAAAAAAAAAAAAAAAACTACGGGAAACAATAAACAAATGCAGTCAAGTTACAGGATATAAAATCAATGTACAAAACTCCATTTCCTTCCTGTATACCAACAACAAAACTTCAGGAAAAAAAATGGAGAAAACAGTTTCTTTTGCAATTGCAACCAAAAGAATAAAATACCTAGAAATAAACTTAACAAACAATGTGAAAAACCTATTCCTGAAAATTAGAAAACATTATTAAAAGAGATTGAAAAAGACACAACAAAATGGAAAAATAGCCCTTCTTAATGGATTGGAAGAATCAACCTAGTTAAAATGGCCATTTTACCTAAAGCAATATACAGATTTAATGCAATCCCCATCAAAATCCCAATGTTATTTTTTAAATAAATAGAACGAGAAATCATCAGATTTGTATGGAACCACAAAAGACCCAGAATAGAGAAAGCAATCCTGAAAAAAAATTGGCTCAGTGGATAGAGCGTCAGCCTGCGGACTCAAGGGTCCCAGGTTCGAGTCCGGTCAAGGGCATGTGCCTTGGTTGAGGGGCACATCCCCAGTGGGGAGTGTGCTGGAGGCAGCTGGTCGATGTTTCTCTCTCATCGATGTTTCTAACTCTCTATCCCTCTCCCTTCCTCTCTGTAAAAAATCAATAAAATATATTAAAAAAAAGAACAGGGCTGAAGATATCATGCTACCTGACTTCAAAATATACTACAGAGCTAAGATAATCAAAACAGCATGCTATTGGCAGAGAAACAGATACATAGATCAATGGAACAGAATAGAGAGCCCAGCTATAAAATCTCACATATATGGACAGATAATTTTTGACAAAGGAGCCAGAAATGCACATTGGAGTAAAGATAGTCTCTTTAATAAATGGTGCTGGGAAAACTGGAAAGCCACATGCAAATTAATGAAACTGGATTGAAGTTTGTCCCCATGCACAAAAAATAATTCAAAATGGATCAAAGACTTAGACATAAGACCTGAAACTATAAGTCATGGAAAAAATATAGGTAACAAACTTATGGACCTGGGTGGTAGAGAACATTTTATGGACTTGACCCCAAAGGCAAGGGAGGTAAAGGCAAAAATAAATGAATGGGACTATATCAAACTGAAGAGCTTCTGCACAGCAAAAGAAATGGACAACAAAACAAACAGGCAGCCAACCAGATGGAGAAGATATTTGCAAACAGTAGCTCCAACAAAGGTTTAATTTCCAAAATATATAAAGAACTCATAAAACTCAGCACCAAACAAATAAACAGTCCAATCAAAAAGTGGACAGAGGACCTGAAAATACACCTCTCCCAAGAAGACATACAAACAGCCAATAGATATGAAAAGATGTTCAACCACACTGGCAATCAGGAAAATGCAGATCAAAACTACAATGAGATGCCACCTTTTACCAGTTAGAGTGGCCATTATCAACAAGACAAGCAACTACAAGTGTTGGAAAGGTTTTGGAAAAAAGGGAACCCTCATGGAAATGTAGACTGGTATAACCACTGTGGAAATCAGTCGGATGATTCCTCAAAAAATTAAAAATAGAGCTACCATACGACCCAACAATCCCACTCCTGGGTATATACCTAAAAAACTCTAAATCATTTATATGCAAAGATACATGCACCCCTATGTTTATTGCAGCATCATTCACAATGGCCAAGAGTTGGAAACAGCCAAAGTGCCCTGCGATAGAGGACTGGATAAAGAAGATGCGGTATACAATGGAGTACCACATGGCCATAAGAAAGGATGAAATAGTGTCATTTACCACAACTTGGATGGACCTTGAGAACATTATGCGAAGTGAAATAAGTCAAACAGAGAAAGCTAAGAACTATATGATTTAACTCATATGTGGAATATAAAACTGAAACTTATATACACAAACAGCAGTGTGGTGGTTGCCAGAGGAGGGGAGGGTTGGTGGAAGAAAGGGGTCCTAATATGAGGTGACAGGAGAAGATTTGACTTTGGGTGGTAGGCTTATGGTCTTATACACAGATTTTGTAAATTAGTAATCCACACATGTAACCTATATGTTCATGTAGACTAATGTCACCCCAATTAAATTTAAAATAATAAATAAATAAATATATTATAGTTGACATACAATATTATATGTTTTAGGTGTATAACATGGTAATTAGACATTAATATAACTTACAAAGTGATCAACCCCATAAGTCTACTACCCAACTGACATCATACATGATAATTAAAATATTATGACTATATTCCATAAACTGTATTTTACAATCTCAGGAATCCTATATCATAAAGAGGTAATATGCAAATTAATCCTCACACCCTCACAAGATGGCTGCCTACAACCAGGCCAGCAGGGAGGTTAGTGAGGGACGACCAAATGACTGAACAGCAGGCTGCGTGGGGTGACCAGGCTGGCAGGGGGGCTGTGAGGGGCAACCAGGCCAGTAGGAGGGTGGCAATTGGGGGCGACCAGGCTGGCAGGGGAGACAGTAAGAGGTGATCAGGCTGGCAAGGGGGCAGTTAGGGGCTACCAGGCCGGTGGGGTGGAGTGCAGTTGGGGGCAACAAGGCTGGCAGGGGTGGGGCAGTTGGGGGCGACCAGGGTGGCAGGGGGGAACAGTAAAGGGTGACCAGGCTGGTGAGGATGCAGTTAGGAGCTATCAGGCTGGCAGGGAGGGGGAAGTTGGGGGCAACCTGGCTGGTAGCAGGGGGCAGTTAGGGGTGACCAAGCTGGCAGGCAGGTGAGCGGTTAGGAGCCGGCGGTCCAGGATTGTGAGAGGGATGTCCAACCACTGGTTTAGGCCTGATCAGACATCCCCCAAGGGGTCCCGGATTGGAGAGGGTGCAGACTGGGCTGAGGGGAACCCCCCCATGCACGAATTTCGTGTACTGGGACTCTAGTATTTTATAATTGGCAGTGCATATACCTTAATCGCTTTAACCTTTTTCACCCATCCTTCCAAATCCCTTCCAGCAAGTGACCATCCAGACCATCCATTTGTTCTCTGTACCTATGAATTTGTTTCTATTTTGTTTGTTTATTTGTATTTTGTTTTATATTCCAGGCATAAGTGAAATCATATGGTATTTGACTATCTCTAACTTATTTCACTTAGCATAATACCCTCTAAGTCTATCCATATTGTTACAAATGACAAGATTTCATGATTTTTCAGGGCTAAGTAATATTTTATTGTATGTATGTAGTACTTCTTCTTTATCCATTCATCTATTGATGGACACTTAATTTGTTCTCTACCTTGGCTCTTATAGTAAACTAGAGGCCTGTTGCACAAAATTGTGCAAGAGTAGGCCTTCCTTCCCCTGGCTGCTGACACCAGCTTCCCTCTGGCACCCGGGACCCAGGCTTCCCTCTGGCACTCAGGACCCAGGCTTCCCTCTGGCACCCAGGACCCGGGCTTCCCTCGCAGCCCCATCTTCATCTGGAACATTGTCTGGAAGGACGTTTGGAAGGATGTCTGGTCTAATTAGCATATTATGCTTCTATTAGTATAGATAATGTTGCAATGAACATAGGGATTCATATGCCTCAATTAATGTTTGGAATTTAATAAATACCCATAAATGTATATTTATGGTAGCTCAATTTTGAATTTTTGGGGAGCCTCCATATTGTTTTCCATAGTAGCTATAGTAATTTACAGTCCTACCAACAGTGCATGAGTTGTTCCTTTTTCATCACATCCTGGACAACACTTGTCTTAAGAATCCTTAAACAACAATCAGAAAGAATATATGCACGCCTGTGTTCATAGAAGTATTATTTATAATAGCCAAGATCTAGACACAGGGCATGTGCCCATCAGTAGATGATTGGATTAAAAAAATAGCTGTGGTACATATACATAGTGGAATACTATATGGTCATAAAAAATAAGGAAATATTACCTTTTTCAATAGCATGGGTGGACCTGGGGATTATTATGCTAAGTGAAATAAGCCAGTCTGAGAAAGACAAATACCATGTGATCTCACTTATATATGGAATATAATGAACAAAATAAACTGACGAGCAAAATAGAAACAGATGCATGGATACATGGACCAGACTGACAGCTGTCAGAGAAGAGGGGGTTGAGGGATATTGGATAAAAGAAGGTGAAAGAATTAGCCAAATAACATATATGCATAACCCATAGACAGACTACAATATGGTGATGGCCAAAGGGACAGGAGTTTAGGGATATGTGAAGGCAGGCAAAAGGGAGGGGGTAGATTATGAAGGTACCTGTAATAGTGTCAAAAATAATTTTAAAAATCTCTTTAGTTTCATATAGTCCCATTTGTTTATTTTTCCTTTTGTTACCCTTGCCTGAGGAGATATTCAAAACAATATGCTAACAGCAATTTAAACGAGTTTACTGTCTATGTTTTCTTTCAGAAGTTTAATCATCTTAGGTCTTACATTTAAGTCTTTAACTCATTTTTAGCTTATTTTGTATATGATGTAAGAAAGTAGTCTAATTTCTTTTTCTTTCTTTTTTTTTTCATTTATCTCTTCAGTTTTCCTAAAAAACCGTTTATTGAGGAGACCATCTTTATCCCGTTGTATATTCTTGACTGCTTTGTCATCAATTAATTGACTAGACAGGCGTGGGTTTATTTCTGGACTCTATTCTGTTCCATTGATCTATGTGTCTGTTTTTATGCCAGTACCATGGTGTATTGACTTCCTTATCTTTGCAGTATAGTTTGATATCAGGTAGCATCATACCTCCAATTTTATTCTTCTTTCTCAAGATTGGTTTGGCCATTTGGATTCCTGTGGTTTATATATAAATTTTTGGATTATTTGTTCTAGTTCTGTGAAAAGCAATCTCTATCGAAATACAATGGTATTTTTTCACAAAACTAGAATAAATAATCCAAAAATTTATATATATATGCCATTGTATTTTGATAGAGATTGCTTTGAATCTGTAGATTCTTTTGAGTAGTATGAAGATTTTAATTATGTCAATTCTTCCTATCCATAAACATGGATTATTCTTCTATTTTTTGTGTTTGTCTTCTTCAATTTCTTTTTTCAAACTCTTTCAGTTTTCCAAGTATAGGTATTTTATCTTATTTTTTAAAGTCTATTTTTTAATGATTGCAGGAGGGAGAGAGAGATAGAAACATCAATGATGAGAGGTAATCATTGATTGGTTGCCTCCTTTCCACCCCACACTGGGGATGGAGCCCACAACCTGGGCATATATTTGACCTGGAATCTAACTGTGACCCCCTGGTTCATATAGGTTGATGCTCAACCACTGAGCCACACCAGCTGGGTTTATCATCTTTATCAAATGTATTTATAACTATTTTATTCTTTTTGATGCACTGTAAATGGGATTTTTTAAAAAAATATATTTTATTGATTTTTTTACAGAGAGGAAGGGAGAGGGATAGAGAGTTAGAAACATCGATGAGAGAGAAACATCGATCAGCTGCCTCCTGCACACTCCCTACTGGGGATGTGCCCGCAACCAAGATACATGCCCTTGACCGGACTCGAACCTGGGACCCTTGAGTCCGCAGGCTGACGCTCTATCCACTGAGCCAAACTGGTTAGGGCGGGATTGTTTTATTGATTTCCCTTTCTCATAGTTTGTTACTGGTGTATGAATATGCAATCAAATTTAAAATGTTTTAAATATGTTACACCATATTTAATGATCACTGAAACAAAAATACAGTTTGACTATCACTAAATTTTAAAACTGTAGGGATATTAGAGATCATCATATCCAGCAGCCTCATATGGAAACTGAGACCTAGACATGCTTAAGGTGCTTGGCCAAGGCTAAGGGCAGAAATAAGTATGCAAAAAAAGTCCATCCAATGAGTTTTCTAACCCATACTTCCATTGTTGAATCAGATTACTTTATCTTTATTTATTTTTTAAAGCATGGTGTATAAAATACAGTCTTTAAGGCCAGGATTATTTAAGCTATCTACCTAAAGCTTACAATTTTGCCAAGATTAATATAAACACTGAGAATATTTTACATGATATTTTTAATTCCTGCAGAAACACTGGATAAATAGACTAATGTGGGGCCTCATGGTCAAGAGATAATTTAACAGAACACTGTAGTGAAAAACACAACCTGAATATGGATCATTAGGTTCCAAGTATGGTATGTTGAACTGTTATTTGTCTAGTAAAAATAAAAGTATTTGCTGTAATATCTTTATAAAAATAATATAGATAATTATTTTATTCCAGCTCTTTGAAGGTAAAATTATCTTAAATTTTTAGATTATTTCTCAAAGACTCACAATAAAGGAAAGGGCATCTGTGTAGATTATTCATCATTAGAATGCATTTTTCTTTAGAGCAATAAGCTAAAACTGGCAAAATATATTAATAGCACTTTTCTATATACTATTTATCATTTTTTATCATAAGAAAAGGCTAGATATAAAGTATTGAACATAATTAAAATGGATTCCAATACAAGAGAACAAAGAAGGGGCACATGATAGATTTTCCTGAAAGGGAATTTACTATTTTTTCATGCAAGCCAGGAAAATGTGTCTAACTTCCATGTGCTTGAGGAAATACTATATCTTTTATCTTCTTATTTACTTAACAGAGACACAGACACCATAATGTGCTTATATTTGCAAATCACTTCAGATATACATTTGAAACATGTTGGAAGTGGAATATGCAGTATCTTGTTAGGAGTAATTTGAAATAATTCCAGTTACCACAACTGATATATCAAACAGATATATCTGGGAGCAGGTCTGTTTAATGTTTGAAAATGCATATGTTTCCTGTCTTTTCTGTTTGTTCCTAGGCAGCATACCACTTATCTTAATTTAGCAGTGAGTATTGTTGTCATTACTGTTTCAGCTATTTCTCCGGGATTGCTATCAGAACATTTAAATGGTTTCATCCTAGTCTAAGATATGCTAGTTTTTTTTATACTAATCATAGTAGTTATAGCTACATTTTTTCAGGAAAGACAGTGTAATTATTTATATCTTCAAAATTATAAATTGAGGTAATTATACATTTTTGCAATGTCATGTCTTTAAAGAGCAGTTTAATTTACTGAATTCTTATCAAATGATTAATTATTGGGTGCAAAGTATCCTGATGCACCAATACATTAATACAGGTAGTCTATTAATTTCTACATATCACAATATAAGATGTACAATTAGATCACACATGTATTTTATTAATACATGATATAAATAAGATCCTTTGCTCATTCATTCTTCTCTCTCTCTACCACTTGCTTTTTCTTGCTCTTTCTCTTTTTCCAGCATTCCCTTTTTCTCTGTCTCTTTCTCTCTCACTGACACATGCACATGCAAATATATAACAACTTGAATTTCTAACTGATTATTTTCATAGAAATGTACTTCTAGAGAGACTCTGTGATAGACATTGGATGGATAATCATATTTCAATAGGATCACTGAAATATAAATTAGAGAACAGTTTTTAAACAAGCAGGTATCTTAACTTTTCTTAAAAAATTCAAATATAGCAAGTTAGTTAAGACAATACTTTCAGATTAATGTGTTAGGTTTCAGTTCACTGCAGTGGAACTGATCTCAAAAAATAGTATAATTATGTTTATTAAACAATAGTTTATATGGTCATTTGTAAAGACATACTTATAGAATAATATGTCCTGGTCTAATGTAAGAATCTATTGTAAATTTTTTTTCAGACAATAATTAAATTAACTCAATATTTAAATTATGACTATGTATTAACGTAATAGTTTTCTTGGCCAGTGTAACTCAGTGGTTGAGTGTCCCCCATGAACAAAGAGGTCACTGGTTCAATTCCTCATCAGAAACCAGCCCAGGTTGTGGGCTTGATCCCCAGTGGAAGGTGTGCAGGAGGCAGCCAATCAATGTTTCTCTCTCATTGATGTTTCTATCTCCCTATTCCTATCCCTTCCTCTCTCTCTAAGAAAATCAAAAAAACTTTTTAAAAAAAGTAATAGCTTCGACATTTCTGGTATAAACTCTTTATTCTTTAAAAAGAATTATACCAAACTAATAACTATATTACTGTTTTATTAGTGACTAGGGGCCCAGTGCACTAATTCGTGCACCTTGAAAGGAACTGTGGTCCGCAAGGCTGTTGTGGGCACAGGGCTGGTCTTGGTCCATCCTCTGTGCCTTTGCCTGGCCCCTCCCACTGCAGCCACCCTGCCCCCTATTTGCCAGCAGCCCCACTCCCGCCACCACCACTCCTATGTGCTGATGGCGCAGGCCCCGCTCCCACCCACTGATGGTGCAGAGCGATTGTGGCCAACACCATCAGTGGGTGGAAATGGCAGTTGCTGCCCAAATCACCCCTCAGGAGCAAGGGGAGGTGGAGAAGCCCTCAGGAGCGATCAGGGCCAGCAGCCACTGCTTGTATCTGCTGATGGCACTGAGCAATCGGGACCAGTGCTGGATGCCAGCAGCGGGTGTGAGTGGTGGCTCCAGCTGCAGGTGCAACTGGGGCCGGTGCTGGCAGTGGGTATGAGCACTGGGCAAGACTGTAGCATGCAGAAGCAAATAATTTTCAGTAACCACCAGAGGCTCACCCCAATGACAGCAACCGGTGCCCCGCATTGGTCTGGTGCCCATACTCACCTGCTCCACCAACCTGCCGTGTCTGATGCCCACCATGTTCCATGCATGCCCCCTGGTGGTCAGCTCACATCATAGAGACTGGTTGTTTGATTGTTTGGTTTTCCTGCCATTCAGTCTATTTGGATATTAGCCTTTTATTATATAGGACTAGAGGCCCGGTGCACAAAAATTTGTGCACTGGTGGTGGGGGGGTGTCCCTCAGCCTCACTTGTGCCCTCTCACAGTCTGGGACCCCTCGGGAGATAAGGACGTGCTGGCTTAGGCCCGCTCCCGAGTGGCAGAGGGCAGGCCCAATCCCTAGGTGCAGCCCCTGGTTGGGCTCAGAGCAGGGCCAATTGGGGGGTTGGGGCGCCACCCCTGTCACACTCAAGGCAGGGTAGATGGGGAGGTTGCCGCACCACCCTCTGTCATGCACAGAGCAGGGCTGATCAGGGGGTTGGG
>NW_005370679.1:343125-346953 GCF_000412655.1 Myotis brandtii
GTTTTGTTTAGATTCTATATTTGTAACAATGTTTCTTAAACTGCAAGCTCAGAGGCCAGCAAGGCAGGCGGGGAAAGTTGGCTTCCTCTGTCACTGAAGCAAGCAAGCCTCCTGTTCGCTTCAAGCTGCCTGGCTGCCAGCCGCCATCTTGGTTGGCAGTTAATTTGCATATCGCCCTGATCAGCCAATGGGAAGGGTAGCGGAGCTATGGCTAATTACCATGTTTCTCTATTATTAGATAGGACTAGTGCCCCCAGTGCACGGATTCATGCACATTGAAAGGAGATTAATTAGAAGTTGGCTGGTGGGGCGGGACTAGGCAAGATGGGCCAGACATGCCCTGGAGCCAACCTCTCAAGGTCCCTCCCAACCTGGCCGCACCTGGGGCAGTGCCATAGCATGAAGGCCATCTGCAGAGTGAGCAGGGTCCTTCCAGCAGGTGGGGTCCCTCAACTGGTCTGCAGGGATCGGGCCGAAACTGGCTCTCTGACATCCCCCGAGGGGTCCCCGATTGTGAGAGGGCAGTTCTCGGGTGACACACCCCATAATCAGGATCCCTCCTCTCTGGTTCTGGCGTGTCACCCGAGAACCACCGCTGCCAAGTCACCGCAGCTCAGCAGCTTCTGTGTTGAGCATCTGCCCCCTGATGATCAGTGTGCATCATAGCTACTGGTTGAAGCATCTGCCCCTGGTGGTCATTGTGCATCATAGCTACTGGTCGGATGGTCGCTTAGCCTTTTACATATATAGATAAGCACTGGGATTGTTTTTTTAACATTGCATTTTTTCAAATTATTGTCTTACTAATCTATACTAATAAAAGGGTAATATGCAAACTAGGCCAGGACACCGTAACAGTCAAGACAAGCTCAGAAAGAGGCTGTGCTTGCAGATGGTCAGGGAGGAAGGGTAAGGGGGGGACTGCTGTGTGGTGAGGCAAGCAATGGATGGGCAATGAATAGGTCTGAAGGCAGCAGGGCAGAGCAAGCCCCACAGAGGACAGGGAGCAAATGGTCGCCGAGGCTACCAACTCAAGTGATTTTGAAGGTTGCACAGGTGTGTGGGAACTTGACTCTGGGTCCCATGGTGCACCCCAGACTCTGACAGGAGGGAGGAGGGAGCCTGATACCTGCACCCAGGACCCACACAACAGATCACCTGCTCCCAGGACTCCCAGCAGGGCGGCGGGAACCCCATCCCTCGTGAAATCACCCATTGGACAGCTTGCTGTCAGTGGCCTGACAGCCAGGAATCTATTCACTCGCACCTGAGACCCTGACAGCAGAGAGGTGGGAATATGTCTAAAGACCAACTACCAGCACAAAGTACCTCTGAAGCTGAAAGAAGCCATTGTTGGCGACACAATGTATCTGAAGGCCAACTATTGGCACAAGGTATCTCTGGCGTCAAAAGAAAGTGTCATTGTCAACAGAATATGTCTGAAGACCAATTATTGGCACAATGTACCTCTGCAGCTGAAAGAAAATGACAGCATCAACAAAATATGTCTGAGGATCAGCTATTGGCACAAAATACCTCTGAAGCCAAAAGAAGCCAGCATCAGTGACAGAATGTATCTGAAGAGCAACTATTGGCACAATGTAGGTCGGCAGCCGAAAGAAGATGGCATCATTGACAGAAAATGTCTGAAAACCAATGTACCTCTGAAGCTGAAAGAAGGCAGCATCAGCGACAGGATATATCTCAAGACCAACTATTGGCACAACGTACCTGTGCAGCTGAAAGAAACTGACATCATCGACAGAAAATGTCTAAAGATCAACATGCCTCTGAAGCAGAAAGAAGGCAGCAGCATCAACAGAATATGTGTAGGGAACAGTCATCGACAAGTACTACCAATACTGGTAGGAACTGCCTTCACAGCGAAAATGGGGTACATGAGGATGCAATTATCAAACATAGTTGTGGTGGAATGACTGTTCGATGTTAATTTTGCCTATCACTAAACTTCTCTGATGAAAAACCATCTGATGGAAAATTTACTCAATGTTGTAGCAAAGGGAAAGTTTGTCCAAATGATATACATTTTCCAGAATACCCGGCATATTTAAAAAGATTAATGATAAATGAAGATTCTTACAGTAAAAATTTCATGGAAAATATTCATTCAATAAATAGTTCTTTTGCTTTTGCTTCAATGAGTGCAAATATTGCATCACCATTAGGATATGAGCCATACTGTTTTAGAATACACAGACAAGTTTATCACCATACTGGAACTTTACATCTTTCAGATGGTGTTTCTCAGAAGTTTCCTCAACTCTATATTTTAGATATGGCCGAAGCAACAAGTAAAAGATTAGCAATGCCAGAAAACCAGGGCTGCTCAGAAAGACTCATGATCAACAACCTCATGCATGAAATAAACGAATTAACAAAATCATACAAGATGATACATGAGGTAGAAAAGGAAGCCCAATCTGAAGAAGCAGCGAAAGGTATTGCTCCCACGGAAGTAACAATGGAGATTAAATGCGATCTAACAGTGATCCAGGTAGATATAATTCTCCTCATGTAACCGAGGTTGCCATTATATTCAGAAACAAAGATGGAGAACCTCCTTTTGAAAGGGACTAGTTCATTTATTGTAAACCATATCCTAATAATCTGAATGCTACTAAAATGAAACAAATCAGTAGCCTGTTTCCTACATTAGATTCAATGACATATCTTATTCTTTTTCCACATGGTGAAAAAAGCTGGGGAATGGATAATGCATTAAGACTCAAAGAGGACAGTGTAATTGACAATAATACTAGACAAAATGTAAGGACACGAGTCACACAAATGCAGTATTATGGATTTCATTTCTCCGTCTAGGACACATTCAATCTTATTCTAAATGCAGGAAAATTAACTCAACAGTATATTGTCGATTCATATTAAAAAATGGAAGCCAATCGAATAAATTTCATTAAAGCAAACCAATCTAAGTTGAGAGTCTAAGTTGAAAAATATAGTGGTTTGATGAATTATCTCACATCTAGATCTGAAAATGACAATGTGCCGAATGGTAAAATGATAATACTTCCATCATCTTTTGAGGGTAGTCCCAGAAATATGCAGCAGCGATATCAGGATGCTATGGCAATTGTAATGAAGTATGGCAAGCCCGATTTATTTATAACCATGACGTGCAACCCCAATGGACAGATATTGCAAACAATTTACAACGCTGGCAAAAAGTTGAAAACAGACCTGACTTTGTAGCCAGAGTTTTTAATATTAAGCTGAATGCTCTTTTACATGATATATGTAAATTCCATTTATTTGGCAAAGTAATAGCTAAAATTTATGTCATTGAATTTCAGAAATGCAGACTACCTCACGCTCACATATTACTGATATTAGATAGTGAATCCAAATTACGAACAGAAATGTCATTGACTGTATAGTTAAGTCAGAAATTCCGGATGAAGACCAGTGTCCTCGACTTTTTCAAATTGTAAAATCAAATATGGTACATGGACCATGTAGAATACAAAATCCAAATATTCCATGTATGGCAAATGGAAAATGTTTAGAGGGATATCCAAAAGAATTTCAAAATGCAACCATTGGAAATATTGATGGATATCCCAAATACAAACGAAGATCTGGTAGCACCATGTCTATTGGAAATAAAGTTGTCTATAACACTTGGATTGTCCCTTATAACCCGTACTAGTAGCCCGGTGCATGAAATTCGTGCACTGGGGTAGGAGGGGAGAAGGGGCCCCTCAGTCTGGCCTTCACCCTCTCCAATCTGAGACCCCTCAGGGAATGTCCAACTATCTGTTTGTGCCCACACTTTTAACAGATAACAGC
>NW_005370679.1:348990-350901 GCF_000412655.1 Myotis brandtii
GTAGACTGTTCACTGTGAGCTTTAGAGAACCAGAACGATATTACCTTAGACTTTTGCTTCTGCATATAAAAGGTGCGATAAGTTTTGATGATCTGTGAACTGTAAGAGGTGTAATTTATGATACATTTCGTGAAGCTGCTAAACATTGAAGATTATTAATCAACGACACTATCTGGAAAGATACAACTGACAATGCGATCATCTTTAATATGCCCAAACAACTACGGCAACTTTTTGCATATATATGTGTGTTTGGATGTCCTTCTGATGCAGACAAATTATGGGATGAGAATAAATCTCATTTTATTGAAGATTTTGGTTGGAAATTACACCAAAGAGAAGGTGCCTGTGTGAACTGTGAAATGCATGCCCTTAAAGAAATTCAAGAGGTATTTACATTGCATGGAATGAAATGTTCACATTTCAAACTTCCGGACTATCCTTTATTAACAAATACAAATGCATTTGATGAATCTTACGAGTGACAACAGGCAGATGTTTTGATAAGTACTCTGAATGATGAACAGTTGGAAGCCTTTTAGACTATAACTTCAGCCATCGAAGATCAAACTGTACACCCTACATGATTTTTCTGCCGGAAGCCAGTCCATCCTTGCTGCTTGACACAGTCGCTGCATGGAAGAAACATCTGCACAGCATATGTTTCAAGGGACATGGCATATATGGCATACTGTTCTTAATATGTTTGCTCCCCTTCTTAGCGCTATGTGTTTTAAACAAGGTCACCTCTCTGAGAAAGGTTGTTTCCCTAGGTGGGGATTTTTCCCTGGAGTTAGGGATTAACAGGACTAAGGAAGGGAATAAATCAGTAAAACCCCTTAACTAAGTGCCAGGGAGGTAGTTAATCACTTTAACTACGAACAATCATGCTTAAGCTACATAATCTTTACTTAGGATAATCTCCTTCAGTTATTTCCTTGTAGCTTAACTGAACAATAACTTCAATTTCTATAAAGAGTGAAGTTGCTAAAACCATTAAAAAGGCTCAACTTCTCATTATTGATGAATGCACCTTGGCATCCAGTCATGTTATAAACACAATAGACATATTACTAAGAGAAATTATGAGTCTGAATGTTGTATTTGGTGGGAAAGTTCTCCTTCTTGAAGGAGATTTTCGACAATGTCTCAGTATTGCACTGCATGCTATGCGATCAGCCATAGTACAAACATGTGCTATGTTTAAAATACTGTAATGTTTGGGGATGTAATGTTTCAGAAAGTTGTCTCTTAAAACAAATATGAGGTCAGAGGATTCTGCTTATAGTGGATGGTTAGTAAAACTTGGAGATGGCAAACTTGATAGCAGTTTTCATTTAGGAATGGATATTATTGAAATCCCCTGTGAAATGATTTGTAATGGATCTACTATTGAAGCTACCTTTGGAAATAGTGTATCTATAGATAATATTAAAAATATATCTAAATGTTCAATTCTTTGTCCAAAAAATGAGCATGTTCAAAAATTAAATGAAGAAATTTTGGATATACTAGATGGAGATTTTCACACATATTTGCGTGATCATTCTATGGACTCAACAGATGATACTGAAAAGGTAAATTTTCCCATCAAATTTCTTAATAGTATTACTCCTTTGGGAATGCCATGTCATAAATTAAAATTGAAAGTGGGCGAAATTATCATGCTATTGAGAAATCTTAATAGTAAATGTGGTCTTTGTAATGGTACTAGATTTATTATCAAAGCTGAAGTATTAACAGGATCTACAGAGGGAGAGGTTGTTCTGATTCCAATAATTGATTTGTCCCTATCTGACACTGGCCTCCCATTTAAATTGATTCAATGACAGTTTCCCATGATGCCAGCATTTGTGATGACTATTAATAAATCACAAGGACAAACTCTAGACAGAGTAGGCATATTCCTAC
>NW_005370679.1:350913-353632 GCF_000412655.1 Myotis brandtii
AGAGAAATTATGAGTCTGAATGTTGTATTTGGTGGGAAAGTTCTCCTTCTTGAAGGAGATTTTCGACAATGTCTCAGTATTGCACTGCATGCTATGCGATCAGCCATAGTACAAACATGTGCTATGTTTAAAATACTGTAATGTTTGGGGATGTAATGTTTCAGAAAGTTGTCTCTTAAAACAAATATGAGGTCAGAGGATTCTGCTTATAGTGGATGGTTAGTAAAACTTGGAGATGGCAAACTTGATAGCAGTTTTCATTTAGGAATGGATATTATTGAAATCCCCTGTGAAATGATTTGTAATGGATCTATTATTGAAGCTACCTTTGGAAATACTATATGTGTATCTATAGATAATATTAAAAATATATCTAAATGTTCAATTCTTTGTCCAAAAAATGAGCATGTTCAAAAATTAAATGAAGAAATTTTGGATATACTAGATGGAGATTTTCACACATATTTGCGTGATCATTCTATGGACTCAACAGATGATACTGAAAAGGTAAATTTTCCCATCAAATTTCTTAATAGTATTACTCCTTTGGGAATGCCATGTCATAAATTAAAATTGAAAGTGGGCGAAATTATCATGCTATTGAGAAATCTTAATAGTAAATGTGGTCTTTGTAATGGTACTAGATTTATTATCAAAGCTGAAGTATTAACAGGATCTACAGAGGGAGAGGTTGTTCTGATTCCAATAATTGATTTGTCCCTATCTGACACTGGCCTCCCATTTAAATTGATTCAATGACAGTTTCCCATGATGCCAGCATTTGTGATGACTATTAATAAATCACAAGGACAAACTCTAGACAGAGTAGGCATATTCCTACTTGAACTCGATTTCGCACATGGTCAGTTATATGTTGCTTTCTCTCGAGTTGGAAGAGCATGTGACGTTACAGTTAAAGTTGTAAATACTTCATCACAAGGGAAATTAGTCAAGCACTCTGAAAGTGTTTTCACTCTTAATGTGGGGTACAGGGAGATGTTTGAATAAGTTTAATCACTTTATCAGTCATTGTTTGCATCAATGTTTTTTTATATCATGTTTTTGTTGTTGTTATATCATGTTTTCGTTGTTTTCATTTCATGTTTTTGTTGTTTTTATGTCATGTCTTTGTTGTTGTTATATCATTCTGTTATTGTTTATTTATTTATATATTATTTTCATATACATTTTACTAATTCCCTTTCATCTCTGACACTTCCATTATAGCAGTAGTTCTCAAACTTCTGGCCCTTTAAATACAGTTCCTCATGTTGTGACCCAACCATAAAATTATTTTCGTTGCTACTTCATAACTGTAATGTTGCTACTGTTATGAATCATAATGTAAATATCTGATATGCAGGATGGTCTTAGGCGACCCCTGTGAAAGGGTCGTTCGACTGCCAAAGGGGTCACGACCCACAGGTTGAGAACCGCTGCATTATACAGAAAGGGCAAACAGCAATATTAAAATATTTCCTCTTATTAATTCCCTTTTACCGTGCATGAATTTCATGTACTGGGCCACTAGCTGTTCTATATATTATGGAGTTCCCTGATATTATTGATGCATAAAGACAAATTAAGTAATTTGTGAGAAGTAAAGAAAGACAAAAATAGTTCTGTCATTGCTTAATTCAGTACTTTTTTCTTAAAAAATGTGTTTACTTTTGTGGTCTCAACAGGGAGGCCTGTTTTGCATGCAAATAGCAGGTAGTTAAGGAGACTTACTTTGACAGTTAATGTCTTGTTCTGCCTCAACATCTGTGGACTAATAGACTGTTTCTGTGGTATGTGATGTTGCTGATAAAATGCAACCAGTTTAAGTAGACTTTTTCAACTAAGTTTCAAGAAAGCTTTGAGGGAACATGGGGAGGGTTAGCATAAATAATAAATATAAAGTTCACTGTAGTTTTGGTGACATTGGCATAAATGACCTTAAAAAGTAAGACAGCATTAATATTAAGTACAGTAGTTCTCAGTCAGCTTTGCTCCTCATTGTACTATTAATATAAAGGAAAAGACTGATTTGCTTCAAAATGGGGAATTGCCATTTACAAGAAAGTGAAAATAGATATTATATCCAAGGAGCACTGAAGAAACCATGTAGATAGACTGGTAAGAGGAGGGGGTTCATAAAAAGAAGGTTTGGAGCAGGTGTGGTGGGTCTCAGCCCAAATGATATTGGCTGCAAAGCTCCCTCCCGTTGGGAGTAAGGGGTCTCAACTTCACACAGGGATCCCAAACCCAGAGCATCAGAGATGGGAAGGAGTGCCTGCATATCATCAGGCAAAGGGAACCAGAGGAATTTTTTCTGCCTCGGAGACGGACTGCACCTTTCCAGTGATGGGGCACTCCTATTGTTAGCAGCCCCAGACTGAGTAGTTTGCATGGACTCTGACTGCTGGAAAGACTGTGCTGTGGTGTTTGGGTCCAATTAAGAGGCCCACGGGCTGCACCCTGCAGTGACTTTGAGAGACCCTCTTTTACATTGGTCAGAAACCTAGTCAATGACCAAGCTGTTTGGCATAAGTAAAGGGGGAAAGGACCCACCTCAAGTGCCAGGTTGCAAGCCTGGTCTTCAACTGTGGAGCCTCCCATACTAGCATAACCCCAATCTGCTGGGTTGGTGGCACAGGGTAGCAGCACAGGTCAGGAATTTTTGGCCCACACTGAGGAGAGTCTGGAGCACGAGTGGAGCTGGGAATTTTGACGCCCG
>NW_005370679.1:353654-357865 GCF_000412655.1 Myotis brandtii
AACAACCATGTGGAGAGATCATAGTCCTGGGCCAGGCTAATTTTCTAACCCCTCCTGCTTGGACTGGCAGTGCAAGGGCATGGATTCTGTGCAGCACTCGGACTGTTGAATTATACCCCCTGGGGACGCTTCTATCTGGGAGACAGTGGGAGAGTGTTGGGCTCTGTAACTACATTGTGGGGAGACTTATCCCACCTCTCTGTTAGTTCTGAAAGACAGCCCAAAGAAGGAGAGGTAGAACCCATCTCTGCCTCCTGCAGGCTTAAAACACCACCCCAAACAAAAACTGATTTGTTCAGCTCTGTGAAGTTCTGGATACCCACACTGAACACAATTCTCTGGGGGAAGGAAGAGCGGCTCAGAGTGGGATATTCTAAGTGTGAGACCCTCAGAGGCTATTGTCTTGGAAAAGGAGTCAGTGCTTAGCTCCCTCCTGAGGGCTGGGCCTACAATACCCTCAATAGGAGACTTTTTGATCAGTCCACCTGAGCCCAGGGCAGCTGAATCAGCTCCTGCAGAGATAAGTGTAGGCTGTACCAAACTAAACCTGCAGCATGCCCCCATATGGGGAACAAGAGTTGGAATCTCTGGTAGAGACTGAGAGTCTGGCTTTGAAGCAGAGATTAATTTATTCTCATTGAGTGCCTGACTACATAACCTCTAAGAAAAGGGCCTACTAACCCAAGCTAGCTAGCGTGGGTCCATCCTGCAGACTCTTGTCAGATGGCTCTGGAAGAAGATCAGGGAACCTCAGGGAGGTGGCAGAGTAGCTGATAGGTGGAGGCAGACCTCAGGGAGCCTGGGTACAACTACAGATCTACCTCCAACTCTAAGCTAAAAGAAACTGATCCATTTACACAGATTGGTCCCTCCCACAAACACACAAGCCTAGCAGATGCAGACACAGTGAACAGAATGGTAACTACACACAGGAAGCCCAAGAACAGTTACACACAACATCTGACAGTGATCTGCATCTGAAACACATCCAAAAGAACCCAGAACCAACACAATGAGTGGTGGGCCTCAATGCACAGCAGAGTTCTACCCAACTAGAAACACAAACTGCATATACAAAGGTGGATCTTGGCAGGCTCAAGACCCAGGAACAACCTCTGCACAGCATCTCAGACATGGTGATAAAGGTTTACCTTTATAAATTCCAAGCCTGAAGGGTTAAGAATTGTGCCACTCAGCCCATCTAGAAACCTTGAGACTACTTGCACAATAGTTTACATGTCTGGGGCAGGATTGAGCCTTATAGTCAGCCAGTCTGAGGGATGATGCCAACTACAAAAGAGTCATCAGCAATTGAGATATAATTACCAAAAATGGGTCCAAACAACCCATACAAGAAACATTCCTAGAGTACCCAGCTCAGGCTATCAAGTAGACTGCACCACTGAAAGCCATAGGATACCTACTACAGTAGGCCATCCCACCAAAACTGGGAGTCATAGCAGTGCTATCTAAAACATAGAAACAAACACAGAGACAGCCAAAATGTGGAGAAAAACAAACAAACAAAAAAACAGGCCACACATGAAAGAACAGGAGGGAACTCAAGAAAAAGAGCTAAATATAATGGAGGCAAGCAATTTATCAGGTAGAGAGTCCAAAGTAATGGTTATAAGGATGCTGAAGAACTTGGTGAAAACAGCAGGATGAAGAAGGACATAGAAACCCTGAAAAATAACCAGGTGGAAATGAAGAATGCCATATCTGAAATACAAAAATTACTGGAAGGAGTAGTCATTAGACTAGGTGATGCAGAGGACTGAATTAGTGAATTAGAAGACAGAATAGAAAAAAATCAGTCAATCAGAACAGAAAAAAGACAAAATAATGAAAAGAAGGATAGCTTAAGGGAACTTTGGGACAACATGAAACATAATGTCTGCACCATAGGGGTACCAGAATGAGAAGAAAGCAAGCAAGATATAGAGAATCTGTTTGAAGAAATAATGACAGAAAACTTCCCCAGCCTGGTGAAAAAAAATCACACTATTTCAGGAAACACAGAGTCCCACACATAATAAACACAAAGAGATCCACACCAAGACACATCATAATTAAAATGACCAGACTAAACATAAAGAGAGCATCTTAAAGGCAACAAGAGAGAAACAGTCAGTTACCTACAAGGGAGTTCCCATAAGGCTGTCAGTTGATTTCTCAACAGAAAAAACTTCATGCCAGAAGGGATTGGCATGAAATACACAGTAATGAAAAGCAAGAACCTGCAACCAAGACTGCTCTATTCACAAGGCTATCATTTAAAATAGAGGGATAAATAAAGAGTTTCCCCCACAAAAGAAGACTAAAGGAATTCATTACCACCAAACAAGCACTGAAAGAAATGCAAAAGGTACAGCTGTAAGAAGATAAAGAAATAGAGAAAAAGGGGAACAAATGCATAAAATAGCAATAAATAAGTACCTATCAATAATAACCTTAAATATAAATGGAGTAAATGCTCCAATCAAAAGACACAGGGTAGCCAAATGGATAATAAGACATGATATATATGCTATCTACTAGAGACCCACCTCAAAACAAAAGATATTCACAGCCTGAAAGTGAAGGGATAGAAAAATATTGCATGCAAATAGAAACAAAAATAAGCTGCAGTAGCAATACTTGTATCTGACAAAATAGACTTCAAAACAAAGGCCATAAAAGAGACAAAGAAGATCACTACGTATAATAAAGGGATCCATCCAACAAGAGGATATAAAACCTTACAAATATATATACACCCAATATAGGAGCACCTAAGCATATAAAACAACTTTTGGTGTACTTCAAGGGAGAGATCAACATCAATACAGTCACAGTAGGAGAATTTAATACCCAATTGTCATACAGAGATAGATCTTTCAGACAAAAATAAAAAATGAAACAGTGACCTTAAATAACACTGCCTATTATATGGAATCATTGATATTTATAGAACATTTCATCCCATAGCAGCAGAATACACATTCTTCTCAAGTACACATGAAGATTCTCAAAGATAGAACAAATGTTAGACAAAAAAAGTCTCAATAAGTTTAAGAAGGTTGATAACATATTAAGCATCTTTTATGACCACAACGGCATGAAACAAGAAATCACAAATATAAAAAAGGTAAAAAATACTCAAACACATGGAGGCTAATTAGCACGTTCTTAATCAATGAATGGGTTACCAATGAGATCAAGTAAGAAAAAAAATTACCTGGAAACAAATGAAAATGAACACACATCACCCCAAATCTATGGGAAATAACAGTCCTGAGAGGGAAGTTCATAGCATTGCAGGCCTACTTCAAAAAAACAAAAAAAATCTCTAGTAAACAATCCAACCCTACATCTGAAAGAATTGGAAAGAGAACAACAGGTAAAGCCCAGCATATGTTGAAGGAAAGAACTAATAAAAATCAGAGTAGAAATAAGTGACATAGAAACTAAAAACAAACAAACAAACAAAAAATAGTGCAAAAGATAAAAAAACAAACAAAACCAAAAGCTGATTTTTTGAAAGAAAAAAAAAAAAGATTGATGAAACTTTAACCAGATTCATCAAGAAACAAAGAGAGCAAACCCAAATAAATGTAATCAGAAATGAAAGAGGAAAGGTAACAACTGACATCATAGAAATACAAAAGATAATAAGAAACCATTATGAACAACTATATGCCAACAAAATAGACATGGATAAATTCCTAGAAACATACAATCTTCTAAAACTTAATCATGAAGAAGCAGAACACTTGAATAGACCAATAACAACTAATTAAATAAATCAAAGCAGTAATAAAAAAAAATTCCAGCAAATAAAAGTTCTGGACCAGACAGCTGATGGCTTCACAGACAAATTTTAGCAAACATTTACAGAACTAATACCAATCCTCCACAAACTATTCCAAAAAATCCAAAAGTAAGGAAGACTTACAAGCTCTTTTTAAAAGACTAACATTGTCCTAATACCGAAATCAGATAAAGGCACAAAAAAAATTATAGCCTAATATCCCTGGTGAATATGAATACTAAAATTCTCAACAAAATACTAGTAAATTGAATCCAGCAATACATTAAAAAAATCATATACCATGCTAAAGAGGGATTTATTCCAGAAATGAAAGGTTAGTACAATACATGAAAATCAATAATTGTGCTACATCTACACTAATAAAAGACAAAGATACTAATTGACCGTACCTTCGATA
>NW_005370679.1:359312-360264 GCF_000412655.1 Myotis brandtii
GAGTGCACAAATTTTTGTGCACCGGGCCTCTAGTTACATTAATAAAATGAAAGATGAAAATCACATGATCATAACAATAGATGCAGAAAAAGCATTCAATAAAATCCCACACATATTTATGATAAAAATTCTCAACAAAGTGGGAATTGAGGAATCATACCTCAACATAATAAAGGCCACATATGAAAACCTACAGCGAACATCCTACTCAATGGGCAAACACTAAAACGTTTCCCTTAAGAAGAGGAACAAGTCAGGGATGTCCACTATCACCACTCTTATTCAACATAGTATTGGAAGTCCTAGCTACAGCAATCAAACAAGAAGATGAAACAAAAGACACTCAGATTGGAAAGGAGGAAGTAAAACTATCATTATTTGAAGATGACATGATGTTGTATATAGAAAGCCCTAAAGACTCCACAAAAAAATATACTAGATCTAATAAATGAATTTGGCAAAGTTGCAGGATACAAAAATCAACAAACATAAATCCATGCCATTTTTATATACCAACTAGAGGCCTGTTGCACGACATTTGTGCACTGGGTGGGGGTCCCTCAGCCTGGCCTGTGCCCTCTCACAGTCCAGGACACCTCGGGGGATGTCTGCCTGCCAGGGAGGCAGGAGAGCCTCCTGCCAACCCTGCTGCGCTCACCAGCCATGAGCCTGGCTCAGGGCTTCTGGCTGCCAGTGTCGAGTAACACTCCCTCCACGTTCTGCGTGGAGTAGGGTTCAGTATCTGAAAGTGGAGCCGCACAACAAATGAGAGAAAAAGACAGGAGATAATTTTGCAATATTGGGGGACCAGGCGGGCAAGTCCCAAAGGACTTCCAACCAAGCTCAGGCTGCTCCAATCTTTTATTGATCTGGAGTAGCCCTTAGGGTAAGGAAGTTTCAATGACACACAGATCAGCAATTTCCAGGAGTAGACAAAAGTATCTGATTAACT
>NW_005370679.1:360365-369659 GCF_000412655.1 Myotis brandtii
TAAATTAACTGAGTGGTGCACAGCCCTGACCTTTACTAGGACTTTCAATGGCTACTAGCTTTTGGGGGGGTTTCTGTCTAAACTCAGCTAGTGAAGACAATGAATGGACTCCGACATGCCAGCGCTCCCCCTGTGGGAGTGTACTGACCACCAGGGGGCAGCTCCAGCATTAAGTGTCTGCCCCTGGTAGTCAGTGCACATCATAGCAACTGGTCATTCCACCATTCAGTCAATTTGCATATTAGGTTTTTATTATATAGGACTAGGGGCCCAGCACACAAATTTGTGCGCCTTGAAAGGAACTGTGGGCCGAGAGGCTACAGTGGGCACAGGGGTGGGTCTTGGCACATCCTCTGTGCTCCTGCCTGTCCCCTCCTGCCATGGCCCCTGGCCCCCTGTCTTCCGGCAGCCCTGCTCCCACTGCTGCTGCTCCCATGTTCTGATGGCTCACACCTGTTGATGGCACAGAGCAATTGGGGCTAGCACCAGCAGCGGGTGTGAGTGGCAGCTGCTGCCCCAATCACCCCTTAGGAGCAGGGGGAGGTGGAGAAGCCCTCAGGGGCGATCAGGGCTGGCATCTATCGCTCATACCCACTGACGGCGCTGAGCAATAGGGACCAGCGCAATGCGCCTCCAGCGGGTGCAAGCAGTGGCTCCAGTGCTGGCAGCAGGTGAGAACAGGGTCCTCACCAGCAGCAGATGAAAGAGGCAGCTGCCAGCCCCAATCACCCTCAGGATCAGGGGGTAGTGGAGAAGCCCTGAGGTGTGATCATGGCTGGAAGCTGCCGCTCGCATCCATTGATGGCACCAAGTGATCAGGTTCGGCACTGGGCGCTGGCAGTGGATGTGAGTGCTGGCTCTGGTCCCAGTAGTGGGTACGAGCACCAGGCGGGACTTCAGGGTGCAGGAGCAAAGAATTTTCAGTAACCATCAGAGGCTCACCCCAGTGACAGCAACCGGTGCCCCACCTTGGTCTGGGTGCCCCCACTCACCTGTTCCACCAACCTGTCGTGGCCGATGCCCACCATGTTCCATGCTCTGCCACCTGCTGCTGACACCGCCATGTCTGCACACTGCCCCTAGTGGTCAGAGCACATCATAGCGACTGGTTGTTCCATTGTTTGTTTTTTCTGCCATTTGGTCTATTTGCATATTAGGGTTTTATATATATAGATAACTACCTTTCAGAAAAAGAAGCTAGGAAAAAGAAACTATCTACTATTGCTACAAAAACATAAGGTACCTAGGAATAAATTTAACCAAGGAGATAAAAGACCTGTAATAAGCCAATAAAGATTTAAAAAATGAAATTACACCACCAACTTATACCATATACAAAAATGAACTCAAAATGGAAAAAAAGATTTAAATTTAAGTCATGAAACCTTAAAAACCTTAGAAGAAAACAAAACAAAGGCATTAAAATCTCTGACAACTCTCAACAATTTTTTTGCTTCAGTGTCAGAGAACTTTATGACACTGAAGAAAGATACTCATAAAGATACAAACAAGTGGTAGAATATAGCATGTTCATTGATTGGAATAATAAAAATCATTAAAATGTCCATACTATTCAAAGCAATGTATAGATGTAATGCAATACCTATGAAAATGACATTGGCATATTTTACAGAATTAGAAAATATATTTCAAAAATGTATATGGGAGCAAAAATGACCCCAAATAGCAGCATCAATCCTGAGAAAGAACAAAGTTGGAGGTATCACAATACCAGTGTCAAACTACATTACAAGGCCATTATAATAAAAACAGCCTGGTACAGACATAAAAACAGGCATATAGACCAATGTAACATAGCAGAGAGCCCAGAAATCAACCCATACCTTTATAGAAAATTGATATTTGACAAGTAGGGTAAGAGCATACAATGGATTAAAGAAAGTTTAATGCTATTGGGAAAATTGGACAGGTACATTTAAAAAAAAAAAGAAACTGTATTCTTTCTTGTTGGTGTTTCCGGATTCTTAGGATATATTCCCAGAAGTGGGATCACTAGATCTAATGGCAGTTCCACTTTTAATTTTTTTAGGAAACACCACAGTTTTCCACAGTGGCGGCACCAGTCTGCATTCCCACCAGCAGTGTACTAGGGTTCCTTTTTTTACATACTTGCCAGCACTTGTGGTTTGTTGATTTATTGATGGTTGCCATTCTGGCAAGTTTGAGGTGATACCTCATTGTCTTTTTAATTTGCATCTCTTGGATGATTACTGACATTGAGCATTTTTTCATGTCTCTTGGTGATTTGTATGTCCTCTTTGGAGAAGTGCTTATTTAGGTCCTGTGCCAATTTTTTATTTGGGTTATTTGTATTGCTTTTGTTGAACTGTATGAGTTCTTTATATATTTTTGGAAATTAACCCCTATATGATGTATCATTGGTAAATATGTTTTTCTATGCAGTGGGTTCCTTTTTTATTTTGATGCTGAATTATTTTGTTGTGCGGAAGCTTTTTAGTTTGTTCAAAGCAGTGTTATTTACAATAGCTAAGATCTGAAAACAGCCCAAGTTCCCATCAGTAGATGAGTACATTAAAAAGCTGTGGTACATTTACACAATGAAATTCTATGCAGCTGTAAAAAAGAAAGATCTATTAACCTTTGAGACAGCATGGATGGACCTGGAAAATATTATGCTAAGCGACATAAGCCAATCAGAGAAAGATAAGCATCACTTATATGTGGAATCTAATAAACAAATAATCTGACAAAACTGTGGCATTATAACATTGAACAGATTGAAGAATCTCAGAGGGAATGCGAGGGGAAAATATTAACCAAATAACTTATATGCATATATTACTCATGGACACAGACAACAGGGTGGTGAAAGTCTAGGGGAGGGTGGGAATCTGGTGGAGGGAGGTAATGGGGTTAAAAGGGGACATCTGGAATACTCTCAACAATAAAGATTTAAAACATGAAATTACACCACCAACTTATACCATATACAAAAATGAACTCAAAATGGAAAAAAAAGATTTAAATTTAAGTCATGAAACCATAAAAACCTTAGAAGAAAACAAAACAAAGGCGGTAAAATCTCCAACAACTCTCACAACAATTTTTTGCCGATATTTCTCCGAGATCAAGGGAAACTCAGGAAAAGATAAACAAATGGGACTAGATTGAATTAAAAAGTTTCTGCACAGAAAAAGATATCATCAACAAAATGAGAGAGAACCCACTGTAGGGGAGACCATATTTGCCAGTGATACATCTGATAAGGGGGTGATTTTCAAAATATATAAAGAACTTATACAACTCAACACCAGGAAGACAAACAATTCATTAAAAAAACCAGGTGAAGGACCTAAATAGACACTTCTTCAAAGAGGGCATATGGATGGCCAATAGACATATGAAAAAATGCTTAAGGTCACTAATTATCAGATAGATGCAAATAAAAACTACAATGAGGTATCACCTCACACCTGCCAGAATGGCTACTATCAATACATCAATAAAGAAGGATGTAGAGAAAAGAGAACACTTATGCACTGCTGATGGGAATGCAACTGGTGCAGCCACTGTTATAGAGTTTTAATATTAATACGTTAAATTTAATTTAATTTAAAACATCCTAGAAGTAATCCCACTTCTGAGACTATATCCTAAGAATCACGAAACACCAGTCAAAATGAATATATGCATCCCTATGTTCATGGCAGCATTATTTCCAGTAGCTAAGGTCTGGAAACAGCCCAAGTGCCCATCAGTAGAGGAGTGTATAAAAAAGTTGTGTTACATTTACACAATGGAATACTACACAGCAGTAAAAAAAAGAAGAATGTCTTACCCTTTGAGACAGCATGAATAGTTCTGGAGAGTAGTATACTAAGTGAAATAAGCCTGTAAGAGAAAGACAAATACCATGTGATGTCATTAATATGTGGAATGTAATGAACAAAATCAACTGACAAACAAAATGGTACCAAAATATGAAGATATGGAACAGACTGGCTGGTGCCCAAGGGGAGGGGGAGGGGATTACTAGATAAAGAAGGTAAGGAAATAGCTAAAGAACATATATCT
Organism: Myotis brandtii; assembly: GCF_000412655.1. Lineage (NCBI taxonomy): Eukaryota > Metazoa > Chordata > Mammalia > Chiroptera > Vespertilionidae > Myotis > Myotis brandtii. Next base: position 364,422 of record NW_005370679.1, read on the forward strand.
ATATCCCATGAACAAGAACAATATTTTGGTAAAGGCCAAGGAAGGGATTAGTGGGGGTCATTGAAGGTGGGAAAAGGTGGAAAGAGGGGGACTCCTGCATTAATGTCAATCTATAATAATAAAAGTGTAATATGCTAATTAGACCGAATAGCCGAATGACCTTCTAGACGAAGCCAGGACTGTGAGGGCTGAGCCCCTTGCACAAATTTCATGCATCAGGCCTCTAATATTAAAATAAATAAATAAATAAATATTTAAATTAAATTAAGTTTAAAACACCCTAAAAATGTACACTTTTAGTAATGGTACTTAAGTTACTTTTATAAAATATTCACTGAATGCTCCATAGTGATTTAAAGAATATCTTTATACTCATGTAATTCTTACCAAGAAACCTATTTTATTTGTTATATACCATAAAATTGCATGAATTTAACATAGAGTATATATTAAATCATTTGGATATTTGATATTTACATTGTGAGTACTTATATATTTATTAAATGGATAATAACTATTCATGTGTCTTCCATTATATATATATCCAAATTATTTAATTTTTCACTTTTATCTGGGTATTCCAAAGACATCAGCTCAATGAACAATATTCACACCCTTAGAAGGTAGTATTAGACTTCAAAAAAATGTATATGAAATCCTCCAAGTTTAGGGGTTTTTTTTACTCCCTCAATTGAGATTTATTATTACAGTATTATATTTATTTCTATTCCTACTTCTTCCCTTTTTTGCTGATATTTTTGTTTCTCCTTTCTCATGTTTCTGCATTCCTAGATACTATATCACCTCTCCCAATGTATTTTATTTTAATTTTGGAAATTCTTTATTGTTTAAAGTATTACATATAGTATTACATATGTCCCCTTTTCCCCCCACTGACCTCTCCCTGGTCACCCCCAACCCCCAGCACATGTCCTCACCCTGCTAGTGTCTGTGTCCATTGGTTATGCTTATATACATGCATACAAGTCCTTTGGTTGATCTGTTACTCTAGCCCCTCATCCTCCCCTGACTTCCTTCTGAAGTTTGACAGTCTGTTCGATGCTTCTCTGTCTCGAGATCTATTTTTGTTCCTCAGTTTATGTTATTCATTATATACCACAAATGAGTGAGCTCATGTGATGTTTATCTTTATCTGACTGGCTTAATTCCCTTAGCATAATGCTCTCCATGTCCATCCATGCTGTTGCGAATAGTAAGAGTTCTTTCTTTTTTACAGCAGGGTAGTATTCTATTGTGTAGATGGAAAAAGGAGGTAGAGGAATACATAAACAAATGGAAGAATATACTGTGTTCATGGATTGGTAGAATCGACATCATTAAAATGTCCATACTGCCCAAAACAATCAATAGACTTAATGCAATCCCCATTAAAATACCATTGGCATATTTCACGGACCTAGAACAAAATTCAGGAAATCATATGGGATAAAAAAAGACACTGAATAGCCCCAGCAATCTTGAGACAGAAAAACAAAGATGGAAGGATCACAATACTCAATATAAAACTGTATTACAAAGTCACTGTTCTCAAAACTGCCTGGTACTGGCACAAGAACAGACATATAGACCAATGGAACAGAACAGAGAACCCAGAAATTGACCCAAGCCATTATGTTCAATTAATATTTGACCGAATAGGCAAGAACATACAATGGAATCAAGACAGTCTCTTCAATAAATGATGTTAGGAAAATTGGTCACATACATGCAAAAAAAATGAAACTGGACCATCAACTTACACCATACACAAAAATAAACTCAATAGGATAAAGGACTTAATCGTAAGATGGAAAAACCATAAAAATCTTAGAAGAAGCCATAGGCACCAAAATAGACATATGTCTTAGCAATATCTTTAGTGATACAGCTCCTCGGGCAATGGAAACTAAGGAGAAGATAAACAAATGGGACTACATCAAAATAAAAAAGCTTCTGCACAGAAAAAAACCATCAACAAAACAAGACAGCCCACTGCATGAGAGTACATAGTTGCCAAAGTTATCTCCAATAAGGGCCTAATCTCCAAAATTTATAGGGAACTCATATGTCTTAACAAGTTGGAGATAAATAATCCAATTTAAAAAATGGGCAAAGGACTTAAAGAGACACTTTTCAAAAGTGGACATATAGAAGGCCAAGAGACATATGAAAACATGCTCAAAGTCACTAATCATAGATAGATGCAAATTCAAAGGACAATGATGTATCACTTCACACCTGTCAGAATGGGTATCATCAATGCATAAACAAATGCCAAGTGCTGGCGAGGATGTGGAGAATAAGGAACCCTTGTGCACTGCTGGTGGGAATGCAGACTGGTGCAGCCACTGTGGAAAACAGTATTGAATTTCCTCAAAAAATTAAAAATGGAAATCCCATTTGACCCAGTAATACCACTTCTGGGAATATATCCCAAAAAACCAGAACACCAATCAGAAAGGATATATGCATCTCTATGTTCATAGCAGCACAATTTACAATAGCTAAGATTTGGAAACAGCCTAAGTGCCCATCAGCAGATGAATGAATTTAAAAACTGTGGTACATCTCCCAATGAATTTTAAGTTTATCTTTGTATAACTGTATTTTCTACCAAATTATTGTTTGAGAACAATGTTTGTGACTTATCTTTACCCGCATTACTTGGTACATAGATGAATAAACTGATCAATGCAATTTTCATGTCTGCCCTAGCTGTTTTGGCTCAGTGGATAGATCGTCAGCCACTGAAGACAGCAGACTGAAGGGTCTCAGGTTCGATTCCAGTCAAGGGCACATGCCCAGGTTGCAGGCTTGATCCCCAGTAGGGGGAGTGCAAAAGGCAGCCAATCAAAGATTCAATGATTCTCTCTCATCATTGATGTCTCTCTCTCTCTCTCTCTCTCTCTCTCTCTCTCTCTCTCCCTCTCTCCCTTCCCCCTCTCCCTTCCTCTCTGAAATCAATTTTTTTCATCTCTAAAAAAAAAAGTTGGAAAATATGAAGGCACTTTTAATAAAGTAACACAAACATTATAATATCATCCATAAAGCTACTATATCTTTATGAATAACATATATGTTTTAGGAGATTAGTGTTTCTTAAGACTTTTACATGTGCTAATATTTTAATCTTCACACATACATACATACACGCATACACATACACTAGTATATAAATACACACAACTTGTGTAATAAGTGTCTTTATCCTCATTGTATAGATATCAACATTGAGGATTAGAGAATTCAAATAATTCTCCTAGTCATCTAACTACTAAATAATAGATCTGACATTGGAACCCGTGTTTGCCAGACTTCAAAATTCATGTTCTTTTTGTAGTGCAATGCTCATTTTGCTAAGAAAGGATTTCTCAAATTTACTTGATTTAAAAAATCATTAGTGGTTATTTAAAACACTGGTTTATGGGCTCCACACTAGACCAGCTGAATCCAAATCTGTAGGAGAGAGTACTAGGTGGGAATTCAAAATTTTAAAAAGAGCCCCAGGTTATTCTTATCTTCAGGAAAGTTTGTGTCTGTTTGTTTTGCATTTGCTCTTCAGAAGTTACAGGTACCTTGAATCTTTACTTTCTCCATATTACCAAGAATCTTCTTAGTTAAACTACTAATTTTGATCTTTACTTCTCAGTAATGAAGAATAAGTAGTTTCTTTAATTAACCAAATAAAGACAGATCTGGAATTAAGTTGTGTTTGAAAATCTTAACCAGCTTCCAACAAAGAATAACACTCAGAACTTCCAGTTTGGAAGTGACCTCCCAGTAGTAATAACTCATATTGCTCTGGGAATATCAAGGGATCATTTGGAACCAGTAGTAATTACAAGGTTTATATCAATTCATAATCTTTCATAATCACAAGCATGCATAAATTAACCTTCAATAACCTATGATACTATTTAATACATGAGTTCAAATGTTTGAGGATTCTTGGTAATTCCAACAGCCTTCCTTCATATTTACTCCAGAAGGAATAAAAATTGGTTTAAATTAATAAAATTATAAACTTTCTCAACAAAATATGAACATCAATATTAATTACTCAAAGACTTTCAGAAAATGAACTACTGTAAATGTCGATAAAGCTAACAGCAATTTTTTATGGCAAATGATGGGTCTGACCACATTCAACAAAAGAGAGAATTATATTATTTTTCTATATCACATAATTAACAGCCAAGCTTGAAGGAGAATAGTCATATACAATAGTAACACTTTAAACCATATTTTATCCCCAGTTTTTGTATCCTTTATTCAAGTCACAAGTGATGCAAGATTTTCAGTCTCTACTGTTAAAGTTAAATCTTTTTTAAAATGCTTTCCCTTTTCTTCTTTCTATAGTTAGAACAAGAATAATACTTTTATCAATGTCTGAGTCAATGGACAAGATCATTTTACTGCTTGATTATACCTTGTGTAATGTCTTAGAGTTTCAATTAAAACTTTTCTATACCCTTTTCTCCTATGATATTCTAGCAGATACTATTTATCTTTTCATGACCTTTTCTGATACTGCTACATGGGAAAAAATGCCAATACTAATTTTAAAAACACAGCGAGTGTTCAGTAATTCAGCTTTGTTAGAATTATGCAATTGACATATGTCTAATGAGTCATTATTTAAGAACCATAAGGTACAAAATTATTAAAGCTAAATACAGTTCCAAGAGCTAAAATTAAATCCTGCCACTTAAAAGAAGTTTCCAGAAAATTTTTTCCTAAGAATATGAAGGCCCAGGCTACCATTTTAAAGGAAAAGAGAAATTATTCACATGAAGTGATTTTTTTTAAATTGAATGTGAAAATACCAATGTGAATGATACTTCAATTTTAAATAGTATAAAGTAAAGTTTTTTTATGCTTCCTCCTTTTATTTATATCTAAGGAACTTGTGTCTTTTGTATGAAATAGATTCATGATCTATAGGAAAGAAGAAAGAAAGCCTCTTTTGTTTTGTTTTATAAGATATTTTAAGAAACTTATCGATAGAGCACTGATTAGTATTTTCCTTAAGATAAGGAGTTAATTATTCTAGTGAAACACTCTTCAACTTTTATAGTGGTGGTGAAATAACAATCCCTTTGAACTAGTTATATGATTGCCAACACTAGTTATACTTTTAGCAATATCAGAGTTGAAAACAGAATCTATGCTTTATAATACCTTTTTATATTTTACTAGAGGCCTGGTGCACAAAAATTTGTGCACTCGGGGGGGGAG
>NW_005370679.1:370932-379241 GCF_000412655.1 Myotis brandtii
GCCGCCATCTTGGTTGGCAGTTAATTTGCATATCGCCCTGATTAGCCAATGGGAAGGGTAGTGGAGGTATGGCTAATTACCATGTTTCTCTATTATTAGATAGGATGTAGTGACTGCATTATCTGATATAATAAAAGGGTAATATGCAAATTGACCCTAATAGCGAAATGATCAGAATGACCACTCGACCATTCACTATGAGGTGCACTGACCACCTCTTGGTCCCTTCCCCCCGCTCTCATGTTCTGATCACCTAATGGTGACCAGGGAACCGGGAGTGGTTGGCAGGGGATGAGGGCAGTGCCAGGCCAAGGCACCTGCCCCACCGGTCACCCCACACACAAAGGGCACCCCTTGGAGGGGGCAGGGCCAGAAAGCGGGCAGCAATGGCCTGTGAGCAGGCAGGAATGGCCAACCTCTTGGTCTTTTCTCCTGTCTGTCAGGCTCCAATTGTCTGATGGCAAATGGGGAACTGGAGCTGGGTGGTGGAGGATGCGGGTGGCACCAGGCCAAGGCCGTCACCCAGCTGGTCACCCCACACACAGAAGGCAACCTGCAGCAGGGGCGGGGCTGGCAATCGGGCAGGAATGGCCGACTTCTTGGTCCTTCCCCCTGGCCAGCAAACTTCGTTTGCCAGATGGTGAATGAGGATCCGGGGTTGGGTGATGGCTGGGGGTGGGGCTGACTGCAGGCAGCCAGGAAGATGGCTCTGATTGCAGGCCAGGTCTAGGGACCATACCCATGCATGAATTTTGTGTGCTGGGCCTCTAGTCTACTTATGTAAAAACCATGGGTGGTGTTCATCACAACCATCAGAATCGCCACCAAGCGGAAGGAAGTCAGTCCTGCAGGGGTTGTCTTGGCAACGGCTGTGCCCTCCCCCGAGCTGTTTCCTGGAGCTGTTTCCAGTGAGGGTGGGGTTTGAGGCAGGAACCCGCCCTCAGAGCGTGGACCCACTGAATCCTGGGTCTCTTTGCCAAGGGCTGCGCCCTGCCCAGCTGTTTCCCGGAGCTGTTTGGGTGTAACATCAAGCCAGAATCTCGACCAAGCTGAAGGAAGTCAGTCCTGCAGGGGTTGTCTTGGCAACGGCTGTGCCCTCCCCCGAGCTGTTTCCTGGAGCTGTTTCTGGTGAGGGTGAAGTTTGAGGCAGGAACCCGCCCTCGGAGCGTGGACCCACTGAATCCTGGGTTATTTTGCCTAAGGCTGCACCCTCCCCAGCTGTTTCCCGTGTGGCCTGAGGGAAGAACCCACCCTCAGAGCACCAGGAGCGCCCAGCAGCAGTCAGTCCTGGGTTGCTGAGGTGGAGGCCACGGCATGGTAGAACTCTGGGTCTGGCTCAACAGGGGGCATGGCTGACCTTCAAACCAGACCCTGACAGTAGAAAGGAGGGAGCCCCATTCCTCACAGAATCTGCTGTTGGATAGCTTGCTGTCAGTAGCCTGCCAGCCAGGAACCCCATTCTCCTGCACCCCAGACCCTGACAGGAGGGCGGAGGGAGCCGCTTTCATCACGGAATCGACAGGTGGCCAGTTTGCTGTCAGGGGCCTGCCAGCTAGCAATCCTATTCACCTGCACCCTGGCCCCTGACAGCAGGGAGGAGAGAATATGTTTAAAGACCAACTATTGGAACAAAGTACCTCTGAAGCCAAAAGAAACCATTGTTGGTGACAGAATAGAGAGTTAGAAACATCGATGAGGGAGAAACATCGATCAGCGGCCTCCTGCACACTCCCCACTGGGGATGTACCTGCAACCAAGGTACATGCCCTTGACCGGAATCAAACCCGGGACCCTTGAGTCTGCAGGCCAATGCTCTATCCATTGAGCCAAACCAGTTAGGGCAATTAATTCCCTTTTAAAGTGCATGAATTTCGTGCACTAGGCTACTAGTCATTATAATAAAAAGCCTATATAAACAATATATTTCATTTTTTCACATTGACTTCTTATAGTATCAAAGCTAAAATCAATTTCAATCTACAGAAATAACCAAACCCACATGCTTTCTAAGAAAAAGGGTGAAGGAAACAAACATCATAACTCCAAAATATATGAAACAAACATTTCCATAATGTAAGGAAGAAATAAAGAGCTCTCCAGAAATAGTAGGAGACTTCAATTTCCACTTTGTATTTTTAAAGGTTTTTATGGCTATGTTGAGGTAAAATTGACAAAATTAAGTATATTATATTTAAGGTTTATAAGGTGATATTTTGAAATATGTATACATCATGAAATGATGACCAAAATCAAGCTAATTAACATATCAATCACCTCACATAGTTACTATATTTTTGTGGTGAGAACTCAAGATCTATTCTCTTAGCAAATTTAAAGTATCAATACATTATTATAAACTTTATTAATCATATTGTACATTAGGTCTCCAGGACCTATACATCTTATAACTCAAATTTTGTACCCTTTGATCAATATCTTCCCTTTTCTCCAACCCCCAGCTTTTGGTAACTACAATTCTGCTATTGCTGTAATGTGTTGGATGTTTTATAAAGAAATTCCACATATATGTGAGATTCATGAGATATTTGTCCTTCTGTTTCAGGCGTATTTCACTTAGCATAATGTCCACCAGGTTTTTCCATGTTGTCATAAATGGCAGAGTTTTCTTCTTTTTATATGCTGAGCAATATTCCATTTCACATTTTTTATCCATTCTTTTGTCAATGGACACTTAGGTTGTTTTTGTATCTTGGCTACTATGAATAATACTTCAATGGACACTAGGAATGCAGATAACAGTTTGAGGTACAGATTTTAATTCCTTTTGATATACATACAAAAGTGGGAATGCCGGGCCATAAGGCATTATTACTTTTATGTGAAGAACCTCCATATTATTTTCCATAATGGATATATTATTTACAGTTCCACAAACGGTGAAAAATCTTCCATTTTCTTTATATCTTTGCTAACACTAGTTATTTTTAACTTTTTGATAATAGTCAACATAACAGGTGTGAGGGTTTTTTTAAATTTTTATTGATTAAGTTATTACATATGTGTACTTATCCCCACATTACCCCTATCCCCCCCCACTCATGCCCTCAACAGGTTTGAGGTGTTAATGTCACATAGTTTTGATTTGTATTTCCGAATGATTAATAATATTGACATGATATTGTAGATAGAAAACTCTAAAGACTCCATCAAAAAACTGTAGATCTAATAAATGAATTCATCAATGTAGCAGGATACAAAATTAACAACCAGAAATCTATGGCTTTTTTATACACCAGCAATTAACTCACAGAAATAGAAACTAAAAACAAATAAAAACAAAAGAAACAAACAACAACAACAAACAATCCCATTTGCAGGGAAGCACAGGACTTGCTGGAATGTCTATAAGGAGAATTATCCAAAAGGTCGGGGGCCTCTGAAGGGAACTTGACGAAGGTGGAAGCCCCTACCTTGACTTTTCTAAACAAGTCTGAGCCCCCAGGGTGTTTTGCTAGAAGCTCTATGTTTAGTCTTTAAAGATCCAACCTTGTAGAGCATATACTTTCTTAAGGATACTTACCCTGATGATTATATCTAGAGATTAATTTTACTTCAAGCTGTTATGACAATAAAAGCCAAAGGAGGTAGGCGAACATGACTACATGATGGTGATAACCAAATAGTGCCTTAGCCCTCTCTTTCACAGAAACGTGTGTTAGAGTAATCATTCATCCATCGTTCAGGGTCTGCTGGTAAGCCCTGGAACCCATTTACCATTGCAACAAAAAAATTAAGATACCTAGGAATAAATTTAACCAAGGAAGTAAAGGACCTGTACTCAGACAATTACAGGACACTGAAAAAAGAGATAGAGGAAGACATAAACAAATGGAAGAAAATACCGTGTTCATGGATTGGTAAAATCAACATCATCAAAATGTCCATACTACCCAAAGCAATCTATAGATTCAATGCAATCCCCATTAAAATACCAATGGCATACTTCAAAGACCTAGAAAAAACTCTCCAAAAATTCATCTGAAATAAAAGACCCCCAAATAGCGGAAACAATCTTGAGAAAGAAGAACAAAGTTGGAGGGGTCATAATACCAGATATAAAGCAATACTACAAAGCCACTATTCTCAAAACTGCCTGGTACTGGCACAAGAACAGACATATAGACCAATGGAACAGAGCAGAGAACCCAGAGATTGACCCAAGCTATTATGCTCAATTAATATTTGACAAAGGAGGCAAGAACATACAACGAAGTCAAGACAGTTTCTCCAATAAATAGTGTTGGGAGATTTGGTCAAATACATGTATAAAAGTGAAACTAGACCACCAACTCACACCATACACAAAACTAAACTCAAAATGGATAAAGGGCTTAAACATAGGATAGAAAACCATAAAAATCCTAGAAGAAGCCATAGGCAGCAAAATAGCAAACATTTGTCATAGCAATATCTTTACCTATACAGCTCCTAGGGCAATGGGAACTAAGGAGAAAATAAACAAATGGGACTGCATCAAAATAAAAAGCTTCTGCACAGCAAAAGAAACCATCAACAAAACAACAAGAAAGCCCACAGCATGAGAAAACACATTTGCCAATGTTATCTCCTTTAAGGGATTAATTTCCAAAATTTATAGGGAACTCATACAACTTAACAAAAGGAAGATAAACAATCCAATAAAAAAATGGGCAAAGGACATCAATAGACACTTTTTCAAAAGAAGACATACAGAAGGCCAAGAGACATATGAAAACATGCTCAAAGTTACTAATCATCTGAGAGATGCAAATCAAAACAACAATGAGGTACCATCTCACACCTGTCAGAATGGCTATCAGCAACAAATCAACAAACAACAAGTGCTGGAGAGGATGTGGAGAAAAAAGAACCCTCTCGCACATCTGGTGAGAATGCAGACTGGTGCAGCCACTGTGGAAAACAGTATGACCCAGTAATTCCACTTCTAGGAATATATCCCAAGAAACCAAAAACACCAATCAGAAAGAATATATGCACCCCTATGTTCATAGCAACACAATTTACAATTGGTAAGATTTGGAAACAGCCTAAGTGCCCATCAGCAGATGAGTGGATTAGAAAACTGTGGTACATCTACACAATGGAATACTACACTGCTCTAAAAAAAAGGAATTCTTACATTTGCAGCAGCATTGATGGAACTTGAGAGCATTTTGCTAAGTAAAATAAGCCAGTCAGAGAAAGATAAATATCACATGATCTCACTCATTTGTGGAATATAATGCACAACATAAACTGATGGGAAAAAAATAGAACCAGAGTCATAGAAGCATGGAACAAACTGTCCAACCTATGAAGGAAGGCGGGGGGTGAGCGGGTAGGAGATCAACCAAAGGACTTGTATGCATGCATATGAGCATAACCAATGACTCAGATGGGGGTGGTGGTGGTGAGGGCATGTGCTGGGGTAGTGTGAGGGCGGCCAGGGAGATGTCAATGGGTGGAAAAGGAGACTTATGGCGTACTGTAAACAATAAAGGTAAAAAATAATAATGATGCTGATCATCTTTTCATGTACATATTTGTATGGGTTTTTTTGAAAAATATTCAGTTCCTCTGCATGATTGTTGTTTTTTTGCTATAAAGTTGTATGATTTCTTATACATATTGAATGTTAATATTTTAGGAAATCCATGGTCTTCAAGTATTTACTCCCATCCACAGACAGTACAGGAGACCATCCTTTGCCTCTTGTGAATTATTGACAACTTTGTTGAAAATTAATTAACCACACATGTGTGAATTTCTTTCTAGGCTCTTTATTTTATTCCATTGCTCTTTGTGTCTATTTTCATGCCAGTGCAATAGAGTTTGGATTACTAAAGCTATTTAATACAATTTTAAATCAGGAAGTGTAGAGTTTGCAGCTATGATCTTTTTTTATTGTTTTATTGCTTAAAGTATTACAGAAAGTATTACATATGTCTCTTTTTTTCCCACCATTGTCAATCCCCTGGCCTCCCCTACCCCCAGTGTCTTATGTCCATTGGTTATGCTTATATTTTTTGCACAAAATTATTTTAACTCTTTGTGATCTTCTGTGGTTCCATATGAATGTTAAGCTTATTATTTTCTGTCTGTGAAAAATTTCACTGGATATTTGATAGGGATTGAATTGAATCTGTATATTACTTTGAATAGAAAAAATCTATGTCTGGTCCTGTGCCAATACCAAGCAGTTTTGAGAACAGTGCCTTTGTAACATAGCTTGATATCTGGTATTGAGATCCCTCTTACCTTGTTCTTCTTTCTCAGGATTGCTGCAGCTATTCGTGGTATTTTTGTTTGGTTGTGTTTTTTTTTGTTGTTGTTTGTTTGTTTTTTCTTTTTGTTTTTTTTTCCTTTCTGAGATGAATTTTTGGAGAATTCATTCTAGGTTTGTAAAATATGCCATTGGTATTTTAATGGGGATTGCATTGAATCTATGGATTGCTTTGGGTAGTATGGACATTTTAATGATGTTGATTCTACCAATACATGAACACGATATGTTCTGCCATCCATTTATGACTTCCTCTATCTCTTTTTTCAGTGTCCTGTAGTTTTCCAAGTACAGGTCTTTTACCTCCTTAGTTAAATTTCTTCCTAGATATCTTAATTGTTTTGGTGAGATGGTAAATGGGGTTGTTTTTTAATCTCTCTTTCTGTAAGTTCAATATTGGTGTATGAAATTGCCATAGAATTATTGGCATTAATTTAGTATCCTGCTATGTTGCCAAATTCATTTATTAAATCTAATCATTTTTGATGGAGTCTTTAGGGTTTTCTAAGTACAGTATCATGTCATCTGTGAATAATGACAGTTTTACATTTTCTTTTCCAATATGGATACATTTTATTTGTTCTTCTTGTCTAATTGCTATGGCTAGCACTTCCAGATCTATGTCAAGCAGGAGTGGTGAAACTGGCCATCCATGTCTTGTTCCTGCTTTTAGGGGAAATGGTTTCAGTTTTTATCCATTGAGTATGATGTTGACATTAGGTTTGCCATATAAGGCTTTTATTGTGTTGAGGTATGATCACTCTATTCCCATTTTGCTGAGGGTTTTTATCAAGAAAGAGTGTTGGGTTTTGTCAAATGCCTTTTCTGCATCTATTGATATGACTATATAATTTTTATTTCTCAATTTGTTTATGTGATTTATTGATTTGTGAGTATTGTGCCATCCATGCATCCCCAGGATAAATCCTACTTGGTCATGGTGTATGAGCTTTCTGATGTAATGCTGGATCTAATTTGTTAGAATTTTGTTGAAGATTTTGGAATCTGTGTTCATGAGGGATATTGGCCTGTAATTATCTTTCATAGTATTGGCTTTATCTGGTTTTGGTATTAGGGTGATGCTGGCTTCATAGAATGAGCTTGCAAGTGTTCCTTCCTCTTGAATTTTTTTGAACTGTCTGAGGAGGATAGGTTTTAGTTCTTCCTTGAATGTTTGGTAAAACTCCCCTGTGAAGCCATTTTGCCCTGGGCTTTTGTTTGCTGGAAGCTTTTTGATGTCTGCTTCAATTTCCTCCATGGAAGCTTTATGTCTGCTTCAATTTCCTCCATAGTTATTGGCCTATTGAGATATTTAGATAATTCCTGATTGAGTTTTGGAAAGTTTTATTTTTCTAGGAATATGTCCATTTCCTCTTGGTTGTCTAGGATGTTGGAATTGAGTTTTTCATAGTATTTTTTAACAATCCTTTGTATTTCTGTGGGGTCTGTTGTTATTTCTTCTCTTTCAGTTGTGATTTTGTTTATTTGTGTCCACTCTCTTTGCATCTTGGTGAGCCTGGCTAGAGGTTCATCAATCTTGTTTATCCTTTCAAAGAACCAGCTCTTGGTTTCATTTATCTTTTGTATTGTTTTTTTGTTTTTGTTGTTGTTGTTTGTTTGTTTGTTTCTTTGTCATTTATTTCTGCTCTGATCTTTATTATCTCCTTCTTTTTGCTCACTCAGGGCTTTTCTTGTTAATTTCTTTCTAATTCTTTAAGTTGTAGAGTTAGATGATTTATTACCATTTTTTCTTGTTTTTTTGAGGTAGGCCTGTAGAGCTATAAACTTCCCTCTCAGGACTGCTTTCATTGAGTCCCATAGATTTTGGATTATTGGGTTTTCATTGTCATTCCTTTCCAGGATTTTTTTTCAATCTTTAATTTATTTATTGATTAAGGTATAACATATATGACCTCATTCCCCCCATAAACCCCCCCCCACTAATGCCCTCGCCCCCCTGTTGTCTGTGTCCATTGTTTGGGCTTATATGCATGCATACAAGTCCTTTGGTTGATATCTCCCCCTT
>NW_005370679.1:381610-403500 GCF_000412655.1 Myotis brandtii
TTCATCAATCTTGTTTATCCTTTCAAAGAACCAGCTCTTGTTTCATTGATCTTTTGTATTGTTTGTTTGTTTTTTTGGTCTCTATGTCATTTATTTCTGCTCTGATCTTTATTATCTCCTTCTTTCTGCTCACTCTGGGCTTTACTTGTTGCTCTCTTTCTAATTCTTTGAGTTGTAGAGTTAGATGATTTACTATCATTTTTTCTTGTTTTTTGAGGTAGGCCATAGAGCTATAAACTTCCCTCTCAGGACTGCTTTCATTGTGTCCCATACATTTTGGATTGTTGTGTTTTCATTGTCATTAGTTTCCAGGATGTTTTTAATTTCTTCTTTGATCTCATTGGTAACCCAATCATCATTTAATAGCATGTGATTCAGCTTTCAAGTGTTTTAATTTTTTGATTGTTTTATTGTAGTTTATTTCTAATATTAGGCCATTGTGGTCTGGGAAGATATTTGATATGATTTCAATTTTCTTGAATTTGGAGAGATTTTGTCTGTGACCCAATATGTGGTCTATTTTTGAAAATGTCCCATGTGCACTTGAGAAGAACATATATTCCATAGTTTCGGGATGAAATGTTCTGAAGATGTCAATTAAGTCCATCTGATCTAGTGAGTCATTTAGGATTGCTGTTTCTTTGCTGATTTTTTGTCTAGAGGATTTATCCAATAATATCAGTGCAGTATTAAAGTCCCCTACTATGATTATATTGTTGTTGATCTCTTTCTTAATATCTTCCAGGAGTTTTTTTGTTTGTTTGTTTGTTTTTTATGTGTTTGGGTGCTCCTGCATTGGGTACATATATGTTTACCTGGGTTATATCCTCTTGTTGTATTGATACCTTTTGTATTATGAAGTGGCTTTCCTTATCTTTTATTATAGCCTTCCCTTTGAGGTCTATTTTGTCAAATATAAGTATTGCTACCCCATTTTTTTTTCATTTCCATTTGCCTGAAAGATATTTTTCCATCCTTTCACAATCAGTCTGTGTGAGTCTCTTGTTCTGAGGTGGGTCTCTTGTAGACAGCATATATATGGGTCATGTTTTGTTTTGTTTTTATCCATTTAGCCATTCAATGTCTTCTGATTGGAGCATTTAGTCAGTTTACATTTAGAGTTATTATTGACAGGTACTTGTTTCTAGTCATTTTTATTTTTTTCTGCCTGTGTTTCTTCTTTCGTTTTTATTTCTTCTTTTTATGCCAGTCCCTTTAGAATTTCTTGCATTGCTGGCTTGGTAGTGATAAGTTCCCTTAGCCTTTTTTTTTCTGTGAAGCTCCTTATTTCCTTTCAATTTTGAACGATAGCTTTGCTGTATAGAATATTCTTGGATTCAGTACCTTGATTTGCACCACTTTGTAAATTTCCTTCCATTCCTTTCTGGCCTGATGTGTTTCTGTTGAGAAATCATTTGATAATATAATGGGAGATCCCTTGTAGGTAACATTCTGTCTCTCTCTTGCAGCCTTTAAGAGTCTCTCTTTGTCTTGAACGTTTGCCATCGTAGTTACTACGTGTCTTTGTGTGGGTCTTTTTGTGTTCATCTTGTTTGGGACTCTCTGTGCTTGTGTGACTTTTTTCTTCCCCACATTAGGGAAATTTTCTGACATTATTTCTTCAAATAGGTTGTTCCTCTTCCTGTCATTCTGGCACCTCTATTATTCATATGTTGCTTCCTTTCATGTTGTCCCAAAGCTCCCTTAGGCTCTCCTCCTTTCTTTTATTTTTTTTCTCCAATAACAGTTTAATTTCGGTGTTTTTTCTTTCCTTGTCTTCTAATTTGCTAATTTGGTCCTCTGCTTCTCCCAGTCTACTGTTGAAACTTTCCACGTTGTTTTTTACTGCAGCTATATCACTCTTTATTTCTTCTAGATTCTTACATAAGTTGTTGATTTTTTCATCTATTCAGGTTATGAACTATATTCTTATTCTGAATCCTTTTTCTGACATATTGCATGCTTCCGTTTCACTTAGCTGCTTTTCTGGCAAATCCTCCTTCTCTTTCCTTTGGGGGTTTCTTTGTCTCCCCATTTTTGCTCTCACAAAAGGATCTAGGTGTGGAAACGTGCGGGGGCTGCTCCTCGGGCAGCAGTGTCTCTTTGGGCGGTGGCTGCTCTTTGGGTGTTCATGGTAGTGTCTTCTCCTCAGTTGGCGGCAGCTCCTGTGGTTTGTGCTGCTCCCAGCAGTGGTGGCTCCTCTGGCTGGCAGGGGCAGGCTGCTCGTTCAGTTGCTGCTCCTTGGACAGTTTCGTGCAGCTCACGAGGCTGCTGCTCCTCAGACCAGGGCTGGCTGCACGCAGTTGCTGCTGCTTGGATGGGGTGAGTTGCTCACGGGGCTGCTCCTACTCATGTGGGGGTTGGAGGCTCGTCAGATGGGAGGCGGGTTCCGTGCAGCTGCTGGTACTCAGATAGGGGCAGGCTGCACATGTGGTTCCTGCTCCTTGGAATGGGGCAGGTTGCTCATGCAGCTGCTTCTCCTCAGACAAGGGTGGGCTGCTGCTCCTCAGATGGAGGCAAGCCAGTCACATGGCTTCTGCTCATGGGATGGGGACAGGCTGCTCCCAGAGCTGCTGTTCCTCAGATGGGGGTGGGCTGCACACAAGTAGAATTGATATTTTAACAACATTAATTATGTCAACCCATTAGCACAGGCTATCTTTTCACTTATTTGTAGCTTCTTCATTTTTTTTTCATCAAGTTACAGTTTTCACTGTACAGATCTTTCATCTCTTTTGTTAAGTTTGTTCTTGTCATTTATTCTTTTTGAAGGTATTATAAATGGGATTATTTCCTTAATTAGGTTTTTTTCCGCTAGTTTGTTTTTAGTGTATAAAAACAGAAATTATTGTGTATGTTGATTTTGTGTCTGACAACTTTACTGAATTCATTTACCAGTTTTAACAGACTTTTGGTGGTGGATTTTCTCTATATAAGTTCATGTCCTTTGCAAAAATAGACATTTTCACTTCTTACTTTCTGTTTTGGATATCTTTCATTTCTTTTCCTTGACTAATTGCTTAGATTAAGACTACTAATTCTATGTTGAATAGAATTAAAGAGAGTTGTCTGAGATATTTCTTTTTTTCTTAATGTAAATATTGCCATTAAAATTTTCTCTCTTAGAACTGCTTTTACTGCATCCTGTTTGCTATGTTATGCTTTAATTTTGTTTGTCTTGAGAATTTTTTTAATGTCTTATTTTTTTTAACCCAATGATTGTTCAGGATCATAGTTTTAATCTCCCCATATTAATATTTAATTTTTCTTCCTGTCTTTGATTTCTAGTTTCATACCATTGTGATTAAAAAGTATACTTTATACAATTTAAATCTTCTTAAATTTGTTGACTTGTTTCTTTGGCCTATCATATAATCTGTCCTGAAGACTATTTCATGTATACTTGAGAAGAATTTGTATTCTGACGGTGTTGAGTGGAATCTTCTGTATATGTTTGTTAGGTCCATTGCTCTATAGTATAGTCCAGGTCTAATACCATTAATATTGCCTTATATACTTAAATGCTAGAATGTTGGGTGCATATACATTTACAATTATTATTTACTTTTGATGAATTGACCTACTTATCATTATATAATAACATTCTTTGTATCTTGCTATAGTTTTGACTTAAAGTTTATTTTGTCTGATATAAGTATAGCTACCAGTTCTCTTTTGGTTTCCAGTTCCATGATATATTTTTCAATCCTTTCACCTTCATTCATTTTGTGTCTTTAAAGCTGAAGTTAATATGTTATAGGTATTTTTAAAATATATTCAGCCATTGTGTGTCTTTTGATTGGAGAATTTTATTATTGACTTGCACTTGTCATAATTATTGGTGGTTTCTATGAGAATTACATAAAACATCTTATGTTTTTTTAAGCTAATAACCACTTAACTTCTATTGCATACAAAATCGCTACAATTTTACTCCCTCTCCCCCCATTTTATGCTTTAATGTTACAATTTACATATTTTGTATTATGTATCCATTAAAATATTTATAATAATTTTATTTTTAACTTTATATTCAAGTTATAAGTGAAAATAGTCTAAATTTGACTATATAATTGCATTTACAAGTGAGTTTTGTATTGTCATATATTTTTATATTATTAATTATGTGCTTTTATTTCCACTTAAAGAACTCCATTTATCATTTCTTATAAGGAAGGTATAATGATGATAACTCCTTCACTTTTTATTTGTCTGAGGATGTCTTACCTTCTCCATCCTTTCTAAAGGGCAGCTTTTCTGAATAAAATATTCCAGTGGGCAGTATTTTTTTCTTCCCACACTTTAAATGTATTAACCCATTCTCTCCTGGCCTGCAAGATTTCTGCTGAAAATTATGCTGATAGCCTTAGTGTGGGTACCCTTGTATGTAAGCTCTCTTTTCCTTGTTGCTTTCCCAATTTTTTTTCTCTTTAATGATTTTATTATAGTGTTTTGGTGAAGTTTTCTTTGGGTTGAACCTCAAAGGAGCTCTTTAAAGTTTTATATACTGGATGTTCATATTTCTCCACAGACTTGGGAAGTTTTTCATGATTTTCTTTCTCTAAATAAGATTTCTTTTTTAAATGGATAATTTTAAATTGCCTAACTTTAAGTTCGATGATTCCTTCATCTGATCGATTGAGTCAGCTTTTGAAGACCTTTTTGCATTTTTCAATTCATTCATTATATTCTTTAGCTCTAAAATTTATATCTGGTTCCTTTTAATTTATTTCTATCTCTTTGTTGAACTTCTCATTTGTTCCTTTAGTGTTTTCTTAATTTTATTCAAGTGTTTATTTGTGTTCTCTTGTAACTTACTGAGGTTCTTTAGAACCATTATTTTAAATATTTTCTCAGGCAATTAGTGGATTTTCATTTCTTTGAGGCTAATTGCTGGAAGTTTATTGTGCTCCTTTGGTGATGTCATGTTTCTTTGAATCTTTGTGATCCCTGTAGCCTTGCATAAGTGTCTCCACATGTGAATAAGTAGTCACCTCATCCAGACCTTAAAGATTGGCTTTGGTAAATAAAGACCTTTGCCTGTATGTAGGGATACATAGTAGCATGCTGTGGTCCTGATTCTGGTGACATGGATTACCAAGTGCAGTGTGTGTTGTGACTATGCGTCTGAAGGAGCATAGATGATGTGCGCTCAGGCAGCTGGGTTCTGCAATTTCAGCAACTACATGTTCCTTGGCAATGACAGCTGCAGGAAATTTGAGGTAGTTTCATGGGCTGTTGAGGTTCTCAGCAGTGTCTGCAGGTCCAGTAGTTAAGAACTGGTGCAGGCGGCAGTGGTGGCTGGGGCCAGCATTGTGCATTTGATTAACTGTTGGGGACAGTTGCAGGCATATGTGTCTCAGAAGGGGCTTATTTCAGGCACACTCACAGTGGTGAGACTGGGGCTACATCAGGAGCCAGAGCCAACTGCAGATTCATACATAGTTGCTGGGACCAGAACTGGCAACGTGCACTCACACAGAGTAGGTGTCAACCAAGGAAGTGCATAAATTAGTGCAACCAGTAATCTGGGTTGGGCCAGCTGTGGAGGAATATGCAGCTGTAGAAACCATGGCTTGCAGTGCATAAGCTATAGCTGCAGGAGTTGACTGTGGGTACAAATGTGGCAGTGGAGGCTGGCAAAGAAAGTTGTGGCTGGCTGCATGCACAAGCTCATCTATGGGTGCCAGATCAGTGGCATGCACATATGGCCACAGAGGCTAGATTTGGACATGTACACTACAGTCGAAGCTGGCCTCATGTGTTCACGGCTACAAGGGCCAAGTTTGGTGGCATGTACCTTTGCAGCTATGGGAACTGGGGAAAGGAGCCTTGATGCACACAGCTCCAAGGATTTGGGCCAACTGTACACATGTAAGTGGTGGTTTCAGTGGGTCCTGGGGCCAGTGTGTCTGCAGCAGTGTTAGCCAGCCTGGCTCCAGGAGGGTTTGGGGGCAGAGAGGGACTCAGGAGGCTGAAGTCTGCAAAGTTGAAAACCTGTGCAATCCTCATCAGATTAAGGTACAATGCACCTATGGCAGTTGTATTGGCTATTGCTTTTACAGTGGTGAAAATAGTTGGTGTCCTGTGCAGAGGAGGCCATTGGAATCTGCAACAACAAACACTATGAGGTCCCTAGTAGTGAAAGCTGTGGGAGGGTCCAGTGTGAGAAGCTGCTGTGGTTCTCTACAGAGTAGGATACTGGGGACTAAGGCCACCCCTGCTGTGTGTTTGATATCGGTAGCTCCTGCCTCTCTTCATTGTGTGTAGCTGTCTCCAGATATCTGAGCTCTGCAAGTCTCTCCAAAGATCTGAGTGAGGTAAAACTAAAGTGGATTCTTCATGCAGTATACCAAAAGGCTGATGGAGCTGGAAACTCACCCTCATTTTCTTTTCCCTGAGAGGGGAACTCATAGGCCAGGGAATACCCTCTTGCACTGAACAGCACCAGGGGAATGGGCATGGTGTAAGGAAAATGAAACTAATCTTTGTCCCCTTTTTGTGCAGTTATTCTCGGGTGTTTTTTGTTTGTTTTTGCTTCATAATGTGGTTTACGTTTTTTATGTGGACTTCTGAAATCTCTCAGACCTATTTTTCATTGTGATTACTTGTTTTTTGTTTGTTTGTTTGTTTGTTTACTTGTTAAGTGGATGTAGGCTGAGATCTCTCACTCCGCTATCTTGCTAACTTCCCTTTCCCACTTTTAATAGTAAATAGAAAAATATCAACAACAGAATAAAGGAATTGAATAGCACTATATATTTCAATTGCACCCCAAAGACATATATAGAGCACTACACCCAACAACAGCAGAATACATATCTTATTCACTTGAGCATGGAACAGTCTCCAGAATACACCATATGTTAGGCCACAAAACAATACTTGATAAATTCAAAAGGATTAAAATAATAGACCTTATATTTTCCAATTACAATGGAATGAAAATGAAGTCAACAACAAAATTGAAACTGGAAAATTCACTAGTAAATACACAGTAAAATAACCAATGGGCCACATAATAAATCACAGGAGAAATTATAAAATATCTTAAGATAAATGAAAAAGAAAACACAGCATAACAAACCATATGAGATGCAGCAAAAGCAGTGCTAAGAGAAATGTATAGCAATAAATGCTTACATTAAAGAAAAGGAAGGTTTCAAATCAACAACATAAATTTATACCTCTGTAACTAGGAAAAATACAAATTAAACTCAAAGATAGTAGAAAGAATAAAATATAAAAGATCATATGCAGATAAACAAAATAGAGTACAATAAAACAATAGAAATAATTAACAAAATTAAGAATAACTTATATAAAACTGACAAACTATTAACTAGATTGATTTAGAAAATAAGAAGACTCAAATATCTAAAAATCAGAAATAAAAGAGTTGACATTACAACTAGTTTTACATAAACAAAATTATTATGAGAGTACTATGAGTAATTGAACATCAGCAAATTGGACATTGAAGATGAAATGGACAGATTTGCAAAAATTTCACAACCTATCAAGACTGGAGCATAAAGAAATAGAAACTAAGAACAAATCTATTCCTAGTAGGAGGATTAAATCACTAATCAAAAACCTTCTAACAAAGAGAGTTCAGAGCCAGATCCATCACTGGTGAATTCAACCAAACATTTAAAGAAGAATTAATAGAAAACCTCCTCAAACTATTCCAAAAACTAGTAGAAAAAACTTCCAAAGTCATTAAATGAGGCCAGAATTATCCTGATATCAAACCAGACAAGGAAACCACAAAACAACAATGCCAAAAGCTACAGAACAATATCCATAATAAATAATGATGTAAAAATCCTCAACAAAGCAGTATCAAATAGAATTCACCAGCACATCCAAAGAACTATATGCCATTATCCAGTGGGATTTATTACTGTAATGCATGCATAGAACAACATATGAAAGTTAATCAATATAATACAGCACATATACAGAAAAAATGGAGAAAAAATCATGAACGTTTCAATTGCTACAGAAAGGCACTTGACAAAATTTACAGCCTCTCATGCTAAAAATATCTTACAAACTAGTTATAGAATAAAAGTAACTCAACATAGGACAGGCCATATATGAATAGCCAACATTTTAGAACATACTCAATGATAAAATATTGAACTGAAGCTTCTTTTCAAAATCAGGAGCAAGACAAAAATGTCCATTTTCACCACTTCTATTCAACAAGTTCTAGCTAAATAAATTAGGCAAGGAAGAGAAATTTAAAAAATCCAAATCAGAAAAAAAGTTAAAATTATTTCTGTTTGCAGATTATATAATTTCATATCTAGAAAACACTGAAGATTCTATTTAAAATGGTTAGACCAAAAAATGAATTCAGCAAAGTTGCAGTATTCAAAATCAATACATAAAAATCAGTTGACTTTGTATATACTAACAATGAACATTCCAAAAATAAATTAAGAAAACAATTCTATTGAAAATAACAAAAACCATAAATACTTAAGAATAAACTTAACCAGGGAAGTAAAGATTTGTACACTAAGAATTACAGAACATTGCTTAAATAAATTGGAGAAGACACACATAAATGGAAAAACATGACATTTTGATTGATTAGAAAAATTAATGTTGTTAAAATAACAATATTATATAAACCATCTAAAGATTCAATGCAATCCCTATAAAAGATGTTTTTATAGAAATAAAAAAAATCCATTCTAAGTATGGAATATCGAGAGACTTTGAATAGCTAAAAATCTTGAAAAAGAAGAAAAACGTTGAGGGTCTCACACTTCCTGATTTCAAAACTTATTATGAAGGTACTATAATTTAAACCATGCAATACTTCTATTAAGACCATTAAAATAAAATACAGAGCCCAGAAATAAACTTACACCAATAAGATCAAATGATTTTTGGCTGCAGTGTCAAGACCATTCGATACAGAAAGGACAGTATTTTCATCAAAAAGTGTTGGGAGCCCTGGCTGATTTGGCTCAGTGGATAGTGCGTCGGCCTGCAGACTGAAGGGTCCTGGTTTCACTTCCCGTCAAGGGCACATGCCTGGGTTGCAGGCTCAGTCCCCAGTTGGGAGTATGCAGAAAGCAGCTGATCAATGATTCTTTCTCATCATTGATGTTTCTATCTCTCCCTCTTCTTTACTCTCTAAAATCAATAAAAATATATTTAGGAGAAAAAGGTGTTGGGAAATCTGGATAGCCACTTGCAAAAATGAATGAAGTTAGACCCTGAATTTACATTATGTAAAAATTAACTTTAAAAGAATAAAATATTTAAATATAAGAGCTAAAACTATAAAACTTTCATGATAAAACATATCAAGAAAGGTTCATTATAAGCCCAGAAACCAAAAGAAAGAATAGATAAATTGAACTACATCTAAATTTAGTAACTTCTTTACATCAAAAGACACAACAAAATCAAGAGTTACCACCCAGAATGGGAGAAAATATTTGTATTTCATGAAATATATAGAATGCAACAACAACAAAGAAATAGGAATCTTAATTTAAATTGAGCAAAGGACTTGAAAACACATTAATCCAAGAAGATCTACAAATAGCAAGTGTGGGAGCACAGGTCTTTCTCTGCCAGGGGTTGTACCCCTGTGGACACTAGGTAGTAGATGAAGAAGACATGAGTAGTTGTCATTGGGCATATAAGAAAAATACAAATATTCTCTCCCATTCTGGGTGGTAACTTTTGTTTTCTGGCTTTGGTGTCATATCCAATAAATTATTGAAAAATTTAATATAATGAAGCTTTCTTGATATGTTTTATCATGAAAGTTTTTTAGTAGCTTATTTTGACTTAGCATAATGTCCTCAAGGTTCATCCATGTTGTTGCATGTGTCAAAATAGCATGGCCTGTGTTACTATTTGGTTAGAGTGTCTGCCCATGCACCAAAGGTTAAGGGCATATATCTGTGTTGCAGGCTCAACCCCAGCCTGGTAAGGGCATGTGAGGGAGGTGACCAATAGGTGTGTCTCTTTCACATCGATGTTTCTATCTCTATCTCTCCATCTCTCCTTCCCTTCCACTCTCTCTAGAAATCAGTTGAAAAAATATTCTCTAGTGAGGATTAACAACAACAAGACAAATACTGTATGATTCTACTTATATGCGGTTCCTGGATTAGTCTAAGTCAGACAGGACAAAAGTGGAATAGTTGTTGCTGGGGCTAAGGAGACTCAGGAATGGAGAATTGCTTTTTATGGTTACAGAGTTTCAATTTTGCAAGATTAAAAGAGTTCTGGAGATAGATGGCAGTCCATGCAATACCAATGCAGTCTACACCTGAAACTGGTTAAGATTATAAATTTTACATTATGTGTATTTTATCATACATTTTTATGTACCTTAAGAAATGGGCAAAGGAGAAGAAACAAATATTTTGGAAGTTGTTTCATGTATAGATATTCACACAATTCTATGATATATTCTGGGACAATTTTAAGTGTTATCCCTATGTTATTTATGAAGAAACTAGAGGCCCGGTGCACAAAATTCATGCATGGGGAAGAGGGGTTCCCTCAGCCCAGTCTGCACCCTTTCCAATCCGGGGCCCCTCAGGGGATGTCCGACTGCCAGTTTAGGCCCAATCCTGGACATCCCTCTCACAATCTGGGACTGCTGGCTCTTAACCGATCACCTGCCTGCCTTCCTAATTGCCCCTAACTTCCCCCCCTGCTGGCCTGGTCGCCCCCAACTTCCTCCCTCTGCCGGCATGATCACCCCTAACTGCCTCCCTGGTGGCCTGGTCACTCCTAACTGCCCCTCCTTTGGCCTGGTTGCCCCACGCAGCCTGCCAACCTGCTGTTTGGTCGTTACTGTTACTGTGACAGTGTCCCAGACAATTTGCATATTCCTCTATTACTAGTATAGATTGAGGCACAGAGAAAAGTAAGCAACTTACTCAAGGCCATAGAGCTAATAAATGGTGAAACTTAAATTAAAAATATAATAATTGTATTATTTGCTTCAATCGCTATATCATGCAGCCCCTATGAAATATCTGCCCCTTCATATTTCTGGTTTATGTTCTGCTTAACATAATGGCAGTCTGTTGATTCATGAATTCTGATAGTGCAGCATTAGTTTTGAATTCTAGATTCAATAATTATTTAACTATATACCTGCGGATATTTAAGTCCTTAAACCTCGATTTCTCTTCTTTGCCTAATTTTTTTTGCCAGAGCACATAATAAATCCAGCTTTAGATTTCTGGTATATGTTCTGCTTAACATAATGGTAGTCTGTGGATATTTAACTCATTAAACCTCAATTTCTACATATGCATATTGAGAATAGTAACAATTCCTTTCTTTTAAAGTTGTGAGGGTTAAATGTAATAAAAAATGTTAAGTGTTAGAAGAGTGCCAGAGCACATAATAAATCCAGCTTATAGAAATGTATTTTAATTTAGAAATGTGTTTAAATTTAGTATATTTTAAAATGTTTAACTGTAATGAAACATTCCAGTAAACCCAAGTGGTACTTCATATTGACCCTAAAATAAAGCTAATTCAAAAGAACTCATGTGTCCTTACCATTTGGTCAATCACAGTAAAAGTGCAACTGTATAGCAAACAGAAATATTTTTGGCAACTTATATATTTGATTGTACCCCACAAAACTTTTGTATGCCTTACAGTTTATAAATAGATCTGAAGAATATTGGTTCCTGGTTAATAACATTTCCAATAAAATCACTAAGTGTCCATCAGGGGAGCTGCTACCTCTGACACAATTATGAAAGTGGCAGTTAAGAAGATACTTGAAAAACTGTTTACTTCAAGATAACACCAAATTAGCACTAATCCAAGAAGCATCAAGCAGTCATTTCCCACCATAAATGCTTCTCAAATCCATTAGCTGGTGATTACAAACTGGAATGCATAACACACACACAGACACACACAGAATGAAGCTTAAAACTTCAAAAATTTGATTGCCAGTGGCAATAACCCAATCAGCATATAAATGTCCCCTGACCCATTCTCTCTTTCTACATTTCACAGACAGCATATAATGGTCAGTATCTAATTTACTAATATAATTTTAGCTTGAAGTGGTCTGAAAATACAGTTTGTAGCTTTCCAGCTTCTGTACTCTAGAAGAAAGTTAAAATGGATAGTGATACATAAAAATATGCTAACAAATAAATTGATAGGTTTTAGTGTGTTGGTTTTTTTTTAATGCAAAGTTATGTGCATTAGCTCTAGTTTCACAGGCAGGTCATAAAGGCATTCTGGCCAATTCTCATACACTTTTTCTTAAAGACAAAGGTTAATTTACTGATTAAAACTTATGTGAAGTCTATTATTTATCGTTCAATAACAAACCACCTCCAATATCTAATACCGTAATGCAACAATCATTTATTATTTCTCAAAAATGTTTTATGTTGATAGGGTGGTTCTCCTGGAATTGGCCTCACTCACCTGTCAGATTACCAGTGGCTAGCTGGTTTAAGATGGCCCTCAAATTGGGAAGGACAGATTACTTTCTGCTGAGAGGACTGAAAAACTTCATGACTGGTGCAGCCACTGTAGAGAATAGTATGGAGTTTCCTCAAAAAACTAAACATGGAACTCCCATTTGACACAGTGATCTCACTTCTAGGAATATATCCTAAGAAATTAGAAACACCACTCAGAAAGGATATATGTATGCACCCCTATGTTCATAGCAGCACAATTTACCATAGCTAAGATTTGGAAACAGCCTAAGTGCCCATCAGCAGATGAATGGATTAGAAAACTATGGTACATCTACACAATGGAATACTATACTGCTATAAAAAGGAAGGAATTGTTACCATTTGCAACAGCATGGATGGAACTAGAGAACATTATGCTAAGTGAAATAAGCCAGTCAGAGAAAGAGCAGAAGAGATATCATAAACTCACAGGAGTAATCCAGGTAATCAAGGATATTTGGAGAGCAGTGACCCAGCCAGATCTTCAGCTCAGATAGAACACAAGAGTATATTGATAGGATTGTTGTAGAAAGTTACTTAGAAAGGTCTGTGGAGACTACATGATTACTATTTTTGAATATTAGTCTAACTCAATATCTTTTAACAAAATTGAGCATTTGAACAAATAGGAGTGACAAAATCGGAGTCATGCTTTAGAAATAACAAGTCATGGACAAGATGATGTAGAATAGATGTGGAGTGAAATAAGGGCAGCTCCTTCATGTGTTTTCAATATATTAAATCTGATCTCTTAAAAATATGATTATAGATTAGATAAATAAAGATAGATACACAGTCATATGTATCTATGTAAAGGGAGAGATATATAAACCTACAGTATTAACATATGAATACATTCAAAATTATATGGTGACATTCTCAAGTAATTACACCTTAAATATCCAACCAATATGAGTTTTTACAGCAAATAAAAAAAAGAATGTAGAGAAAATGCCCTTTTATCACAATACATTAGTCATTGATATTAAATGTTAATTATACAAATAAATGATACAAGTTAATTTATTTGGATTCATTAATTGATTGTATCATAAAAATAAAAGAAAATGAGAATTTATTTAGAAACACTTTATGTTGGTAGAGGAAAAACACATTTTTAACAGATTATTGGAATTGCACATGTAGTTAGACTAACGATAAATACAAAAGATTTATTTTTGACCTTCAGAATCTAAAATATCTAAATGCTTATCAAATGAGAGAAAGGTCAATGAGCTGAGGAAGCTTGTTTTCCTTTAAAGATTTTCTGCTTGAATGTCACTGCCTTTTAGTGCCTGCAGAACACCAACTTACAAATAGAATAAAAGTGTGAACTTTAGAAAATATTGAACCAGGTACTTTCAATGCCTATGCTATACATGAAAACAAAATAAAGCACTTTTGAAAAACAAATTAACTTATAATTTATTACTGTTTCAGTACACAAAATGATACCTGTCTAGCCGAAAAGTGTTAATATCAATTTATAAATTGCTTAATATACTCTGAAAAACTAGATACTAGTGGGCAATCTTGGGTGGCTTAGGAGATAATTAATTTAATTTGTGGTTTAGCAAACAATAAACTTTCCTGATTTAATACTTTAAACTCTGAATCAGAGTGGCTTTTCTCTCACAGATGTCTGAGAATATACACAAAATAATACATAGCAAAGATGTTTTGGACAGAATGTACTTGAAACAGACAATTGGGTTATTTGAAATAATGTAAAGATGCTATGAGATACACAACTGTGACTAATACTTAAAGTAAAGACCCAGAGTCAGCAATGCCACATGGAGTAACCACTGCCAAGGCTCTGTAAATCAAATTTGATAAGAACAGAGTTCACCATAATCACATTTCAGCAATTAGGTAGTGAAAATGCCTGGAGCTAACATTTAACACAGAATAGAGTTACCATGATGTTGGAGTACTTACTCCTGAATGCTGCTCAACTATGCCAACTGTGGGGCCTCAGTTCCCCTGCCAGGAACTAGACGTCCGTGGATGCCGGGTATTAGGTGGAGAAGATATGAGAAGTTGTAGGCATGATAGAGAAACTTTATTGCAGACCTAGTAGCCATTGCTAACAAAAGCCATCAGAAAAAACAGCTCTTCAAAGTAGCCTCACGAAGCAGTTGCTAACAAAGTTGTCACATAAAGTAGTCCCATACTGGCTGGTCAGTAACACATCTTTATACCAACTCAAACAAAAGAGACCTCTTGACAAATAGTGACATCAGTATTTGGGTTATAGAAAGGTATGCCTGTGCAGTGCATACAGAAAGATTACTGTGTCCTTGCTTTTGCACCTGCATATGGAAAGTTTGCCTTGAACATACAGTGTACTCTGATTAGGGTTCCTTCCTACACATGCAAAAGCTATGTTTTCTCTTAAATTTCTTAATAATATAATTAATAATACAGTTAAATTTCTCAATGAAACAGTTTGTAACTCACAAACAATCATGGGTATTTGTTAACTTTGTAGTTGTTGCCTTCACTTTTCAAATAGAGCAATGGCATTCTCAAAGACATTCAATAATAAAAAGCCTATCATGTGCAATAATTACTAGATTGTTGGCATAATTAGGTAATCACAAATATAAAGAATGTATGTATTTATAAAGTATTAATGAAAATTAAGTTACATATGCTATATTTTACCAGTGTGCTTTGTAACCTCATATGCCCTTGTTTTAAAAATGTAATTATCTTCTTATATAAGAAATGTTAACAGAACAGAGATCATATAGGCTAAAGTTATCTCAAGTAGGTGTTACTAAAAACACTTCTACTGGATTAAAATGGATCTTTTATAGAAAAAGTAATTCTTTTGTCAAATCTAAAAAATTCAAAATCAAAGTTAAAAAAATTCTTGTTTGCTTTTAAAAAATTTCCCTTTACATTTCCTCAGAGCCTCTAAAGAACTAGAGTGCTTCTGACACTCCAAGATAAAATATGGAAGCTTTTATTGTAATTGGGCCTTTTGTAACTTGTATTTCATGCAACACTAGTGTCCTCATGCACAGAGTAGTGCACATTGAAAGGAAATTAATTAGAAGAAATATTTTAATATCGCTATTTGTGTCTTGCTAATGAAAAGAAAATAGGATTCTACTGAGTCTCCTATCTACCTACTCCAGGACTTCTGTGAGGATCAAATGAGAGAGGCATGGGAAAATGCTTCACAGACATTTGGTTAAAGTGTGAAATGTTTGCACCTGGGAATAAAGCAAGTCCGGTTCCTGGGCTGAAGAAACTCCAAGGAGGCTAGTTGCTAGGGAGAGGAAGCCAGGCATTGCTATGCGACATCATTATCCGGTGCCCACAGCAACCATTTCTGGGCTGGGCTGGGCTGTGGGCTGCCTTTTGCACCATGGGGTCTTGGCAACATTGGCTCTGATTTGGTGGGCTGTCCCTCCAGAATGGTAGTGGGGCCTGTGCTTGGGGGAAGCCGAATGTTGGTTTGTCCACACCAGGTCTGTGGTGCCGTTTATTTTTAAATGGCCAGTGTGCCTCATGGCAGCTCCTGCATTGAGCGTCTGCCCCCTGGTGGTCAGTGAGTGTCTTAGCTACTGGTTGGACAGATGGACACTTAGCCTTTTATATATATAGATTGTCTGGTAAGTGAAGAATTAATAAAAACCACTTACATGAAGTGACTACCCCAAGGTCTCACAGTACCCTAAACAGAATGAAAATACACATCCTCTTGTACCCTGCCCATTGCTGATTCCATTATCACAAAATAGCTTCCAATTTTAACTGCTAATATTTGTTTGAAATTTAAAAATAATCAAGTTAACTATAAAAGTTATAGAAGACATTGAAAATGAAAGTGGGCCCTAACCAGTTTGGCTCAGTGGATAGAGCGTCAGCCTGTGGACTGAATGGTCCCAGGTTCGATTCCAGCCAAGGTCATGTACCTTGGTTGCGGGCACATCCCCAGTAGATGGTGTGCAGGAGGCAGCTGATCAATGTTTCTCTCTCATTGATGTTTCTAACTATCCCTCTCCCTTCCTCTCCGTAAAAAATCAATAAAATATATTAAAATTAAAAAAAAAGAAAACGAAAGTGGACTCATAGAACTCCAGAGTCAAGAACAAATTCTATAAAAATAGTATGCTTCCTAATACACAACACTGTCTTCTCTTGTAATTCCCTTGTCTAAGTGTGTGCTTTTCAAATTATTTTGCTTTTATACACTGAAGCAATTGAAATTTGGGTTAGGTTTCAATGTCAGAATATCTCACTTATAAATAAACTAGAGGCCCGGTGCACAAAAATTTGTGCACTCGGGGGGGTGTCCCTCAGCCCGGCCTGTGCCCTCTCACAGTCTGGGACCCCTCGGGGGATGTCCACGTGCTGGCTGAGGCCTGCTCCCTGGGGGATTGGGCCTAAGCTGCCAGTCAGACATCCCTCTGGCATCCCGGGAGCCCTTGGGGGATGTCTACTTGCCAGCAGGTAGCAGGCCTAAGCTGCAGTCGGACATTCTTAGTGCTGCTGAGGAGGCGGGAGAGGCTCCCGCCACCACCGCTGTGCAGGCAGCAATCAGCCTGGCTTGTGGCTGAGCAGAGCTCCCCCTGTGGGAGTGCACTGACCACCACGGGGCAAGTCCTGCATTGAGCATCTGCCCTCTGGTGGTCAGTGTGTGTCATAGTGACCAGTCATTCCCAGTCGTTCTGCTGTTAGGGTCAATTTGCGTATTACCCTTTTATTATATAGGGTAAAGGCCTGGTGCACAGGTGGGGGCCTGCTGGTTTGCCCTGAAGGGTGTCCCAGATCAGGGTGGGGGTCCCGCTGGGGTACCTGGCCAGCCTGGGTGAGAGGCTGAGGGTCGTTTTCTGGCTGGCCAAGCCCCCCAGCGGGGACCCTCACCCCATGGGGGTGTGGCCAGCTTGGGTGAGGGGCTGAGGGCCGTTTTCAGGCTGGCCATCGCTGCAAGCTGGAAGCAGGTATCTGGGATTTATTTTTCTATAATTGAAAATGTGCAACCTTGAGTGGAGCTCTGGGCAGGCAGAGCAGGTGCGAAGCTTGGCTCTTCCATTACCAGCGGCAACCCAAACCCCCTGCTCGCTCCAGCTCCGTGGTCGCCATCATCTTAATTGGGTTAATTTGCATATTCGCTCCTGATTGGCTGATGGGCATAGCTTGTGGGTATAGCAGAGGTGCGGTCAATTTGCATGTTTCTCTTTTATTAGATTAGACTAGAGTCCCAGTGCACAGATTCATGCACCAATGGGGTCCCTCAGCCTGGCCTGCACCCTCTCGCAATCCGGGATCCCTTGGGGGATGTTGGACTGTGGGGATCACGCCGAAACCGGTAGTCTGACATCCTCCGAGGGATGTAGTAGTGCGTGAAGCTGCAGGAGGCCGGGGAGGAGCCAGAATCCAGGCCGGGCACCGCTTCCACTCAGCTTGGCCCCATTCTACCTGCCACAGCTGCTGCTCAGTAACGCTGCTGCAGAGATGGGAGAGGCTCGTGCTGCTGCAGCTGCACTTGCCAGCCGTGAGCCCAGTGTCTAGCACCCGTTCATCAGCTGAGTGGCACTCCTGCTGTGGGAATGCACTGACCACCAGGGGGAAGTTCCTGCATTGAGCGTCTGGCCCCTGGTTTCACTTCCCGTCAAGGGCACATGCCTGGGTTGCAGGCTCAGTCCCCAGTTGGGAGTATGCAGAAAGCAGCTGATCAATGATTCTTTCTCATCATTGATGTTTCTATCTCTCCCTCTTCTTTACTCTCTAAAATCAATAAAAATATATTTAGGAGAAAAAGGTGTTGGGAAATCTGGATAGCCACTTGCAAAAATGAATGAAGTTAGACCCTGAATTTACATTATGTAAAAATTAACTTTAAAAGAATAAAATATTTAAATATAAGAGCTAAAACTATAAAACTTTCATGATAAAACATATCAAGAAAGGTTCATTATAAGCCCAGAAACCAAAAGAAAGAATAGATAAATTGAACTACATCTAAATTTAGTAACTTCTTTACATCAAAAGACACAACAAAATCAAGAGTTACCACCCAGAATGGGAGAAAATATTTGTATTTCATGAAATATATAGAATGCAACAACAACAAAGAAATAGGAATCTTAATTTAAATTGAGCAAAGGACTTGAAAACACATTAATCCAAGAAGATCTACAAATAGCAAGTGTGGGAGCACAGGTCTTTCTCTGCCAGGGGTTGTACCCCTGTGGACACTAGGTAGTAGATGAAGAAGACATGAGTAGTTGTCATTGGGCATATAAGAAAAATACAAATATTCTCTCCCATTCTGGGTGGTAACTTTTGTTTTCTGGCTTTGGTGTCATATCCAATAAATTATTGAAAAATTTAATATAATGAAGCTTTCTTGATATGTTTTATCATGAAAGTTTTTTAGTAGCTTATTTTGACTTAGCATAATGTCCTCAAGGTTCATCCATGTTGTTGCATGTGTCAAAATAGCATGGCCTGTGTTACTATTTGGTTAGAGTGTCTGCCCATGCACCAAAGGTTAAGGGCATATATCTGTGTTGCAGGCTCAACCCCAGCCTGGTAAGGGCATGTGAGGGAGGTGACCAATAGGTGTGTCTCTTTCACATCGATGTTTCTATCTCTATCTCTCCATCTCTCCTTCCCTTCCACTCTCTCTAGAAATCAGTTGAAAAAATATTCTCTAGTGAGGATTAACAACAACAAGACAAATACTGTATGATTCTACTTATATGCGGTTCCTGGATTAGTCTAAGTCAGACAGGACAAAAGTGGAATAGTTGTTGCTGGGGCTAAGGAGACTCAGGAATGGAGAATTGCTTTTTATGGTTACAGAGTTTCAATTTTGCAAGATTAAAAGAGTTCTGGAGATAGATGGCAGTCCATGCAATACCAATGCAGTCTACACCTGAAACTGGTTAAGATTATAAATTTTACATTATGTGTATTTTATCATACATTTTTATGTACCTTAAGAAATGGGCAAAGGAGAAGAAACAAATATTTTGGAAGTTGTTTCATGTATAGATATTCACACAATTCTATGATATATTCTGGGACAATTTTAAGTGTTATCCCTATGTTATTTATGAAGAAACTAGAGGCCCGGTGCACAAAATTCATGCATGGGGAAGAGGGGTTCCCTCAGCCCAGTCTGCACCCTTTCCAATCCGGGGCCCCTCAGGGGATGTCCGACTGCCAGTTTAGGCCCAATCCTGGACATCCCTCTCACAATCTGGGACTGCTGGCTCTTAACCGATCACCTGCCTGCCTTCCTAATTGCCCCTAACTTCCCCCCCTGCTGGCCTGGTCGCCCCCAACTTCCTCCCTCTGCCGGCATGATCACCCCTAACTGCCTCCCTGGTGGCCTGGTCACTCCTAACTGCCCCTCCTTTGGCCTGGTTGCCCCACGCAGCCTGCCAACCTGCTGTTTGGTCGTTACTGTTACTGTGACAGTGTCCCAGACAATTTGCATATTCCTCTATTACTAGTATAGATTGAGGCACAGAGAAAAGTAAGCAACTTACTCAAGGCCATAGAGCTAATAAATGGTGAAACTTAAATTAAAAATATAATAATTGTATTATTTGCTTCAATCGCTATATCATGCAGCCCCTATGAAATATCTGCCCCTTCATATTTCTGGTTTATGTTCTGCTTAACATAATGGCAGTCTGTTGATTCATGAATTCTGATAGTGCAGCATTAGTTTTGAATTCTAGATTCAATAATTATTTAACTATATACCTGCGGATATTTAAGTCCTTAAACCTCGATTTCTCTTCTTTGCCTAATTTTTTTTGCCAGAGCACATAATAAATCCAGCTTTAGATTTCTGGTATATGTTCTGCTTAACATAATGGTAGTCTGTGGATATTTAACTCATTAAACCTCAATTTCTACATATGCATATTGAGAATAGTAACAATTCCTTTCTTTTAAAGTTGTGAGGGTTAAATGTAATAAAAAATGTTAAGTGTTAGAAGAGTGCCAGAGCACATAATAAATCCAGCTTATAGAAATGTATTTTAATTTAGAAATGTGTTTAAATTTAGTATATTTTAAAATGTTTAACTGTAATGAAACATTCCAGTAAACCCAAGTGGTACTTCATATTGACCCTAAAATAAAGCTAATTCAAAAGAACTCATGTGTCCTTACCATTTGGTCAATCACAGTAAAAGTGCAACTGTATAGCAAACAGAAATATTTTTGGCAACTTATATATTTGATTGTACCCCACAAAACTTTTGTATGCCTTACAGTTTATAAATAGATCTGAAGAATATTGGTTCCTGGTTAATAACATTTCCAATAAAATCACTAAGTGTCCATCAGGGGAGCTGCTACCTCTGACACAATTATGAAAGTGGCAGTTAAGAAGATACTTGAAAAACTGTTTACTTCAAGATAACACCAAATTAGCACTAATCCAAGAAGCATCAAGCAGTCATTTCCCACCATAAATGCTTCTCAAATCCATTAGCTGGTGATTACAAACTGGAATGCATAACACACACACAGACACACACAGAATGAAGCTTAAAACTTCAAAAATTTGATTGCCAGTGGCAATAACCCAATCAGCATATAAATGTCCCCTGACCCATTCTCTCTTTCTACATTTCACAGACAGCATATAATGGTCAGTATCTAATTTACTAATATAATTTTAGCTTGAAGTGGTCTGAAAATACAGTTTGTAGCTTTCCAGCTTCTGTACTCTAGAAGAAAGTTAAAATGGATAGTGATACATAAAAATATGCTAACAAATAAATTGATAGGTTTTAGTGTGTTGGTTTTTTTTTAATGCAAAGTTATGTGCATTAGCTCTAGTTTCACAGGCAGGTCATAAAGGCATTCTGGCCAATTCTCATACACTTTTTCTTAAAGACAAAGGTTAATTTACTGATTAAAACTTATGTGAAGTCTATTATTTATCGTTCAATAACAAACCACCTCCAATATCTAATACCGTAATGCAACAATCATTTATTATTTCTCAAAAATGTTTTATGTTGATAGGGTGGTTCTCCTGGAATTGGCCTCACTCACCTGTCAGATTACCAGTGGCTAGCTGGTTTAAGATGGCCCTCAAATTGGGAAGGACAGATTACTTTCTGCTGAGAGGACTGAAAAACTTCATGACTGGTGCAGCCACTGTAGAGAATAGTATGGAGTTTCCTCAAAAAACTAATCATGGATCTCCCATTTGGTACAGTGATCTCACTTCTAGGAATATATCCTAAGAAATTAGAAACACCACTCAGAAAGGATATATGTATGCACCCCTATGTTCATAGCAGCACAATTTACCATAGCTAAGATTTGGAAACAGCCTAAGTGCCCATCAGCAGATGAATGGATTAGAAAACTATGGTACATCTACACAATGGAATACTA
>NW_005370679.1:403675-418167 GCF_000412655.1 Myotis brandtii
GGAGGGGCAATGGGGGGATAAGGACACATATGTAATACCTTAATCAGTAAAGAAAAAAAAATGTCATGAGTGAGAGACTGTAAGAGGGATTTGAGAAATAGATAGTATTTTGACCAAAAACCAACTTTCAAATAAGAATTAGAAATTAGAAATTCCAAGCAGAAGAGATATCATAAACTCACAGGAGTAATCCAGGTAATCAAGGATATTTGGAGAGCAGTGACCCAGCCAGATCTTCAGCTCAGATAGAACACAAGAGTATATTGATAGGATTGTTGTAGAAAGTTACTTAGAAAGGTCTGTGGAGACTACATGATTACTATTTTTGAATATTAGTCTAACTCAATATCTTTTAACAAAATTGAGCATTTGAACAAATAGGAGTGACAAAATCGGAGTCATGCTTTAGAAATAACAAGTCATGGACAAGATGATGTAGAATAGATGTGGAGTGAAATAAGGGCAGCTCCTTCATGTGTTTTCAATATATTAAATCTGATCTCTTAAAAATATGATTATAGATTAGATAAATAAAGATAGATACACAGTCATATGTATCTATGTAAAGGGAGAGATATATAAACCTACAGTATTAACATATGAATACATTCAAAATTATATGGTGACATTCTCAAGTAATTACACCTTAAATATCCAACCAATATGAGTTTTTACAGCAAATAAAAAAAAGAATGTAGAGAAAATGCCCTTTTATCACAATACATTAGTCATTGATATTAAATGTTAATTATACAAATAAATGATACAAGTTAATTTATTTGGATTCATTAATTGATTGTATCATAAAAATAAAAGAAAATGAGAATTTATTTAGAAACACTTTATGTTGGTAGAGGAAAAACACATTTTTAACAGATTATTGGAATTGCACATGTAGTTAGACTAACGATAAATACAAAAGATTTATTTTTGACCTTCAGAATCTAAAATATCTAAATGCTTATCAAATGAGAGAAAGGTCAATGAGCTGAGGAAGCTTGTTTTCCTTTAAAGATTTTCTGCTTGAATGTCACTGCCTTTTAGTGCCTGCAGAACACCAACTTACAAATAGAATAAAAGTGTGAACTTTAGAAAATATTGAACCAGGTACTTTCAATGCCTATGCTATACATGAAAACAAAATAAAGCACTTTTGAAAAACAAATTAACTTATAATTTATTACTGTTTCAGTACACAAAATGATACCTGTCTAGCCGAAAAGTGTTAATATCAATTTATAAATTGCTTAATATACTCTGAAAAACTAGATACTAGTGGGCAATCTTGGGTGGCTTAGGAGATAATTAATTTAATTTGTGGTTTAGCAAACAATAAACTTTCCTGATTTAATACTTTAAACTCTGAATCAGAGTGGCTTTTCTCTCACAGATGTCTGAGAATATACACAAAATAATACATAGCAAAGATGTTTTGGACAGAATGTACTTGAAACAGACAATTGGGTTATTTGAAATAATGTAAAGATGCTATGAGATACACAACTGTGACTAATACTTAAAGTAAAGACCCAGAGTCAGCAATGCCACATGGAGTAACCACTGCCAAGGCTCTGTAAATCAAATTTGATAAGAACAGAGTTCACCATAATCACATTTCAGCAATTAGGTAGTGAAAATGCCTGGAGCTAACATTTAACACAGAATAGAGTTACCATGATGTTGGAGTACTTACTCCTGAATGCTGCTCAACTATGCCAACTGTGGGGCCTCAGTTCCCCTGCCAGGAACTAGACGTCCGTGGATGCCGGGTATTAGGTGGAGAAGATATGAGAAGTTGTAGGCATGATAGAGAAACTTTATTGCAGACCTAGTAGCCATTGCTAACAAAAGCCATCAGAAAAAACAGCTCTTCAAAGTAGCCTCACGAAGCAGTTGCTAACAAAGTTGTCACATAAAGTAGTCCCATACTGGCTGGTCAGTAACACATCTTTATACCAACTCAAACAAAAGAGACCTCTTGACAAATAGTGACATCAGTATTTGGGTTATAGAAAGGTAGGCCTGTGCAGTGCATACAGAAAGATTACTGTGTCCTTGCTTTTGCACCTGCATATGGAAAGTTTGCCTTGAACATACAGTGTACTCTGATTAGGGTTCCTTCCTACACATGCAAAAGCTATGTTTTCTCTTAAATTTCTTAATAATATAATTAATAATACAGTTAAATTTCTCAATGAAACAGTTTGTAACTCACAAACAATCATGGGTATTTGTTAACTTTGTAGTTGTTGCCTTCACTTTTCAAATAGAGCAATGGCATTCTCAAAGACATTCAATAATAAAAAGCCTATCATGTGCAATAATTACTAGATTGTTGGCATAATTAGGTAATCACAAATATAAAGAATGTATGTATTTATAAAGTATTAATGAAAATTAAGTTACATATGCTATATTTTACCAGTGTGCTTTGTAACCTCATATGCCCTTGTTTTAAAAATGTAATTATCTTCTTATATAAGAAATGTTAACAGAACAGAGATCATATAGGCTAAAGTTATCTCAAGTAGGTGTTACTAAAAACACTTCTACTGGATTAAAATGGATCTTTTATAGAAAAAGTAATTCTTTTGTCAAATCTAAAAAATTCAAAATCAAAGTTAAAAAAATTCTTGTTTGCTTTTAAAAAATTTCCCTTTACATTTCCTCAGAGCCTCTAAAGAACTAGAG
Organism: Myotis brandtii; assembly: GCF_000412655.1. Taxonomy (NCBI): domain Eukaryota; kingdom Metazoa; phylum Chordata; class Mammalia; order Chiroptera; family Vespertilionidae; genus Myotis; species Myotis brandtii. The sequence goes on from NW_005370679.1 coordinate 406,367, forward strand.
TGCTTCTGACACTCCAAGATAAAATATGGAAGCTTTTATTGTAATTGGGCCTTTTGTAACTTGTATTTCATGCAACACTAGTGTCCTCATGCACAGAGTAGTGCACATTGAAAGGAAATTAATTAGAAGAAATATTTTAATATCGCTATTTGTGTCTTGCTAATGAAAAGAAAATAGGATTCTACTGAGTCTCCTATCTACCTACTCCAGGACTTCTGTGAGGATCAAATGAGAGAGGCATGGGAAAATGCTTCACAGACATTTGGTTAAAGTGTGAAATGTTTGCACCTGGGAATAAAGCAAGTCCGGTTCCTGGGCTGAAGAAACTCCAAGGAGGCTAGTTGCTAGGGAGAGGAAGCCAGGCATTGCTATGCGACATCATTATCCGGTGCCCACAGCAACCATTTCTGGGCTGGGCTGGGCTGTGGGCTGCCTTTTGCACCATGGGGTCTTGGCAACATTGGCTCTGATTTGGTGGGCTGTCCCTCCAGAATGGTAGTGGGGCCTGTGCTTGGGGGAAGCCGAATGTTGGTTTGTCCACACCAGGTCTGTGGTGCCGTTTATTTTTAAATGGCCAGTGTGCCTCATGGCAGCTCCTGCATTGAGCGTCTGCCCCCTGGTGGTCAGTGAGTGTCTTAGCTACTGGTTGGACAGATGGACACTTAGCCTTTTATATATATAGATTGTCTGGTAAGTGAAGAATTAATAAAAACCACTTACATGAAGTGACTACCCCAAGGTCTCACAGTACCCTAAACAGAATGAAAATACACATCCTCTTGTACCCTGCCCATTGCTGATTCCATTATCACAAAATAGCTTCCAATTTTAACTGCTAATATTTGTTTGAAATTTAAAAATAATCAAGTTAACTATAAAAGTTATAGAAGACATTGAAAATGAAAGTGGGCCCTAACCAGTTTGGCTCAGTGGATAGAGCGTCAGCCTGTGGACTGAATGGTCCCAGGTTCGATTCCAGCCAAGGTCATGTACCTTGGTTGCGGGCACATCCCCAGTAGATGGTGTGCAGGAGGCAGCTGATCAATGTTTCTCTCTCATTGATGTTTCTAACTATCCCTCTCCCTTCCTCTCCGTAAAAAATCAATAAAATATATTAAAATTAAAAAAAAAGAAAACGAAAGTGGACTCATAGAACTCCAGAGTCAAGAACAAATTCTATAAAAATAGTATGCTTCCTAATACACAACACTGTCTTCTCTTGTAATTCCCTTGTCTAAGTGTGTGCTTTTCAAATTATTTTGCTTTTATACACTGAAGCAATTGAAATTTGGGTTAGGTTTCAATGTCAGAATATCTCACTTATAAATAAACTAGAGGCCCGGTGCACAAAAATTTGTGCACTCGGGGGGGTGTCCCTCAGCCCGGCCTGTGCCCTCTCACAGTCTGGGACCCCTCGGGGGATGTCCACGTGCTGGCTGAGGCCTGCTCCCTGGGGGATTGGGCCTAAGCTGCCAGTCAGACATCCCTCTGGCATCCCGGGAGCCCTTGGGGGATGTCTACTTGCCAGCAGGTAGCAGGCCTAAGCTGCAGTCGGACATTCTTAGTGCTGCTGAGGAGGCGGGAGAGGCTCCCGCCACCACCGCTGTGCAGGCAGCAATCAGCCTGGCTTGTGGCTGAGCAGAGCTCCCCCTGTGGGAGTGCACTGACCACCACGGGGCAAGTCCTGCATTGAGCATCTGCCCTCTGGTGGTCAGTGTGTGTCATAGTGACCAGTCATTCCCAGTCGTTCTGCTGTTAGGGTCAATTTGCGTATTACCCTTTTATTATATAGGGTAAAGGCCTGGTGCACAGGTGGGGGCCTGCTGGTTTGCCCTGAAGGGTGTCCCAGATCAGGGTGGGGGTCCCGCTGGGGTACCTGGCCAGCCTGGGTGAGAGGCTGAGGGTCGTTTTCTGGCTGGCCAAGCCCCCCAGCGGGGACCCTCACCCCATGGGGGTGTGGCCAGCTTGGGTGAGGGGCTGAGGGCCGTTTTCAGGCTGGCCATCGCTGCAAGCTGGAAGCAGGTATCTGGGATTTATTTTTCTATAATTGAAAATGTGCAACCTTGAGTGGAGCTCTGGGCAGGCAGAGCAGGTGCGAAGCTTGGCTCTTCCATTACCAGCGGCAACCCAAACCCCCTGCTCGCTCCAGCTCCGTGGTCGCCATCATCTTAATTGGGTTAATTTGCATATTCGCTCCTGATTGGCTGATGGGCATAGCTTGTGGGTATAGCAGAGGTGCGGTCAATTTGCATGTTTCTCTTTTATTAGATTAGACTAGAGTCCCAGTGCACAGATTCATGCACCAATGGGGTCCCTCAGCCTGGCCTGCACCCTCTCGCAATCCGGGATCCCTTGGGGGATGTTGGACTGTGGGGATCACGCCGAAACCGGTAGTCTGACATCCTCCGAGGGATGTAGTAGTGCGTGAAGCTGCAGGAGGCCGGGGAGGAGCCAGAATCCAGGCCGGGCACCGCTTCCACTCAGCTTGGCCCCATTCTACCTGCCACAGCTGCTGCTCAGTAACGCTGCTGCAGAGATGGGAGAGGCTCGTGCTGCTGCAGCTGCACTTGCCAGCCGTGAGCCCAGTGTCTAGCACCCGTTCATCAGCTGAGTGGCACTCCTGCTGTGGGAATGCACTGACCACCAGGGGGAAGTTCCTGCATTGAGCGTCTGGCCCCAGGTGGTCAGTGGGCATCATAGTGACAGTCATTTGATCGCTTAGGCTTTTATATATATATATATAGATATTTGCATTTAAACCACAGCACTATATATAGTTTTTAGAGGCCCAATGCACGAAATTCATGCAAGGGCCTTGGCCCCGGCCCCCACTCACTGCTGCCATGGTCGGGGGCATCTGCCGCCTCTGCCATGTTCCCTGCCTGCTGTGGCTTTGTCCGGAAGGAAGGACGTCCAGAAAGACCACTGCTCTAATTAGCATATTATGCTTTTATTATATATATATTGTTAATCCTCACCCAGAGATATATTTTTCCATTGATTTTTAGAGAGAATGAAAGGGAGGGAGGCAGAGAGAGAGACAAGCATCATTGTGTCCATATCAATTGGTTGTCTCCCGCAGAGCCCCAATCAGGGCCAGGGATCAAACCTGCAACCCACGTATATGCCCTTGATCAGGAATAGAACCTGTGACCCTTTCGTGCACAGGCCTATGCTCTAACCACTGAGAGCACTGGCCATGGCAAGTCACATCAATATTTTTTAAAATATATTTTTTATTGGTTTCAGGGAGGAAAGAAGAGGAAGTGAGAGATAGAAACATCAATTATGAGAGATAAGCATTGATTGGCTGCCTCCTGTATGCCCTCTACTGGGGATCAAGCCCACAACCAGGGCATGTGATCAGACTGGGAATCAAACCATGATTTCCTCATTTATAGGTCAACATTCAACTACTGAGTCACACCAGCTGGGCATAGCAATATTTTAAAGCTACTACGGAATAAACCCAGTTCATATTTTAGTCCTGAAACATTTTCTGAGAAAGTCAATGAGCCCCTAATAGATCTAGTCTAAGTGTCCTCCGAATGTCATTTATGTAATGTGATTATTTATAAAAACTTATTTTTCTCAATTGCTTTTATTTTACATGGAAAATTTGATAAATCTATATTAGATAATTTAAAGAAATTAGTTTTACACTAAAAAGGGGAAATATATTCTTGTACCCCTTACAAAATTACATTATCTTGAGAAATAAACATGGTAGACATAATAAAACTAATTTTTTCTCCAAAAAAAGAAGTGTATAATAATGCAAAATAATTGAAATGTTATATTTTGGTATATATTAGACTATGAATTTCTCAAGGGCAGTGACTGTTTTAAAAAATATTTTATGGGGTAAGAACATTGAACATGAGATCTAACCTCTTAATACATTTTTAAGAGTAGCATATATTTTGTTTACTATAGAAACAATGTACAGCAGATCTCTAGAATTTATTCATCTTGCTTAAGTAAACTTTATTCCTTTTTATTAGAACCTTCCCATATTGCCATAAATTCAGAGCCTAGTAACCACCATGTCACTATTTGAGTCTATACTGGTAAACTTGACTATATATAAGTAGAGTCATGCAGTATCTTCAATTATGTAACTGGCTTATACCACTTAGCAATATGTTCTCATGGTTAATCTATGTTGAATGTACATACAAAATTTTTTATCCATTCATTAGTCAATGGGCATTTAGATTTTCTCCACATCTTGGCTCTTGTGAATAGTACTCTTTGAGATCATAATATCAATTATTTTAGATATCTATCCAACAGTGGGTTTGCTGGATTATATGATGATTCTATTTTTAGTTTTTTCCCATAGTAGCTGTACCACTTTATAATCCTACCAAGAGTGTACAAGGGTTCTAATTTCTTTGCATCTTTATCAGCCTTTCATGCCTTTTTTCTTATGATGGCCATCTTGTCAGATGTAAGGTGATATCTCATTATAGCTTTGATTTGCATTTTCTTGTTGATTTAGTGATGTATCATATACCTGTTCACCATTTGCATGTCTTCTTTTAATAAATGCCTATTCAAGCCCTTAGTCCAATTTCTACAGTGGTTAATTTTTTCGTGCGCGCGCGCGCGCGTGTGTGTGTGTATGTGTGTGTGTGTGTGTGTGTGTGTGTGTGTGTATTTTTTCTATTGACTTGTAAGACTTGCTTATGTATTTTAAAGATTAACCCCTTATCAAATATATGGATTACAAATATTGTCTGCTAGTCTCTAGATTTCCTTTCCACTGTGTTGATTGTAAACTTTGCTGTGCAGAATCCTTTTAGTTTGTTGTAGTCCCACATTTTATTTTTTAAAAATCTTTACCGTTGAAAATATTACATATGTTCTCCTTCTTCCCCCATTGATCCATTCTACCCTCATTACCACACCTCACTCCAGGCCTCCATCACCCTATTGTCTATGTCCATGGGTTATGCATATATGAATACAAGTTCTTTGGTTGACCTTATCCCACCCACTCACCATCCTCCACCTTCCCTCTGAGATTCAACAGCTCATTCCATGCTTCTATGTCTCTGGATTTATTTTGTTCATCAGTTTATTTTTTTCATTAGATTCCACGTATGAATGAGATCATATGATACTTGTCTTTCTCTGATTGGCTTATTTCGCTTAGCATAATATTCTCCAGGTCCCTACATGCTGCCTCAAAGGGTAAGAGATCCTTCTTTTTACTGATGCGTGGTGTTCCATGGTGTACTAGTAAATATACCATAGCTTTTTAATCCACTGGTCTCCAGATGGGCACTTGGGTTGTTTCCAGATCTTAGCTATTGTAAATTGCACTGCTATAAATATAGTGGTGCATACATTTTTTCTGATTGGTGTTTCTGTTTTCTTATGATATATTCTTAGACGTGGGATCACTGGGTCAAATGGCAGCTTCATATTTAATTTTGTTTTGTAAACTCCATAATGTTTTCCATAATGGATACACTAGTCTGCATTCCCACAAGCAGTGTACTAGGGTTCCCTTTTGTCCACATCCTCACCAGCACCTGTCATTTGTCGATTTGTTGAAAGCAGCCATTCTGATGTGTGAAGTGATACCTCATTGCCGTTTTAATTTGCATCTTTCTGATGATCTGTGATTTTGAGTATTTTTTCATATGTCTCTTGGCCATCTATATGTCCATTTTGGAGAAATATCTCTTTAGGTTGTCTGTGTTTTTGATATCATATCCATTAAATCATTGCCAAGACCAATGTTATAAAGTTTCCCGGTTTTTGTTTTTTTGGAAATTTTTATAGTTTTAGGTCTTACATTTAAGTTTTTAGTCAATTTTGAGTTGATTTTTATGTATATTTAAGAGTCCAATTTCATTCGTTTGCATGTGGATATCCAATTTTCCCAGCACCACTTGTTGAAGAGACTAACCTTTCTTTATGTATATTTTTGGCACCCTTACAAAAAAAACAGTTTATTGTATATGTATGTATTTATTAATGAGATCTGTATTTTGTTCTATCCATCTATATGTATGTAGATTATGTTAGTACCATGTTGCTTTGGTTATGGTAGTTTCATAGTATATTTTCATATCAGCAGGTGTGATACCTCCAGCTTTATTCTTCTTTCTTAAGATTGATTTGACTCTTCATGAGGTTTTATGATTCCATACGTATTTTATTTTGTTTTTGATTTTTGTAAAGATTGTCATTGACGTTTCAATATCAAATGCCCTGGATCTGTTGACATTTTAACATATTATGTAAATTTTAACATATTAATTCTAAAAATTCAGGATGTCTTTCCATTTGCTTCTCTCTCCTGTAATTTCTTCCATCAGTTTTATTTTTTTTTATAGTTTCAAGTATACAAGTATTTGACCACCATAATAAAGTTTATTCCTAAGTATTTTGCTCTTTATGGTGCTATTGAAAATGAGCTCATTTTCCTAACTTCTTTTTTCATGTAGTTCATTGATAGTGTACAAAAAAGTAAATGATATATGTATGTTGATTTTATATCCTGCAACTTACTGAATTAATATTAATTTACTGTTAATATTATAATATTATTAGGGGCCCGGTGCACAAAATTCGTGCACTGGGGTGGGAGGTGCCTCAGCCCAGCCTGCCCCCTCTCACATACTGGGAGCCCTCAGGGGATGTCCTACTGACAGCTTAGGCCCGCTCCCTGCTCCACAAAGAAAGGCTACCGGGCTGATCACAGGAAGGTGCCAACCCCATCACCCCGCTGCTGCAGCCACTGCCAGTCACCACAGCCACCAAGGTGTTTTCATCAACATGGACTCCAGTCCCTCACCATAAAAAAATGACAACTTTCTTTAGGCATTTTCAAGATGTGTCTTTCATAGGATATGACATTTCTTAATTATTTTTTGTAATCCTCACCTGAGGATATCTTTCCATTGATTTTTAGAGAATGTGGAAGAGAAAGGGAAAGAGAGAAACATCAAAGTGAGAGGAATACTTTGATTTGTTGCCTCCTGCATGAGCCCTGACCTGGGCCCAGGCCAGGGAGGAGCCTGCAACCTAGGTACATGCCCTTGGTCAGAATTGAACCCAGACCCTGCGGTGGGCAGGCCGAGACATTATCTACTGAGCCAAACCAGCTAGGGCAGGATTTGACATTTCTTAGCCCTCCAGCACCGGACCTTCATTTTTTTCTCCAGGAGTGTGGTGGAAAAACCCTAGGTCACCTTCTTGGATTATTATTACCCAAGTTACTAAGAATATTACCAGTGCCATACAGGAAGCTTAACCAATGAGCGTCAGAAAAGGTGTTTCCTCTGTAGTTCACACCGATCCCCAGCTCGGCCTCTGCCCAGGCCTAAGGCCTCTGGCCAGGCATTAGGCCCCCTGCCCAGGCCTCAAGCCTCTGGCCGAGCCTTAGGCCTGGGCAGGGGCCCCCTCGGCTCTGATTGCAGGCTCAGGCCCTGCCCAGGAGCCCCCTGGCTCAGGCCCTTACTAGGCTGCTCAAGGCCCACACGGAGCTTACCTCAGAGTGACCTGGGTGCCCTATGATGTTTCCTGGACCCAGGCCACTGGTGCCTACTATGCAAATTAACCACTAGCTTAGTTGGGTTAATTTGCATATTCACTCCTGATTGGCTGGTGGGCATGGCTGGGGAGTGTAGTGGAGGGACAGTCAATTTGCATGTTTCTCTTTTATTAGATTAGATACTGTTATTGTTATAAAAGTTTTTATGGAGTATTTGGAGTTATGTGTATACAAAATCATGTAACTTATAAACTGGACAATTATACTTCTTTCTTTCTGATTTGAATGCATTTTTAAAATGTCCTAATTGCTCTAAGTCTTCCAGCTCTTTGTTAAGTGAAAGTGGTGGAAGTGGGCATCTTTTCCTTGCTCTTGATCTCAGAGGAAAATCTTTTAAATTTTTACCATTAAGTATAATGTGACTTTCTTATGGATGGCATCTAGGTAGGACTTATTTTTTATCCATTCAGCCATTTTTTTGTTTTTTGATTGAAGAATTTAATCCACATATATCTAAGGTAATTATTAATAGGATAGGATATACTATTGCTACTTTACAATTGTTTTCTGCTCATGTTTTAGTTCTTTAATTGGTATTTTCTTCTCTTGTTGTTCTTTGTGTTTTTTGTTTGTTTGTATTGATACAGTTTTAGTCATTTCTCTTTTGCTTTTGTATAATTTTACATATATATTTTTGTGTTAATTTGGGGCTAACATATAATGTCTTAAAGTTATCACACTTTATTTTAAACTGATATCAACTTAAGGTCATTCGCATAAAATAACTCTCTACTACCCCCCCACACACACATTTTATGTTATTGTTGTCATAATTTGCATATCTTCTTATTTTGTATAATGTAACAATTTGTAGCTTTTAAATTATATTTTTTTCAACTTTTACTATAGTAGAAATATATTTTTTTACTTAACACCATTACAGTAAAACAGAATCATGCATATGTATATATTTACCTATACCAATGAGTTTCATACTTTATGCTATTATACTGCTGTTTTGTTTCCTTTGGTTTCAAATTGAAAAATTCACTTTAGAATATCTTGGCACATCTAGTGGTGATAAACTCCCTCTTCTTTTGTTTGTCAGGGAAATTTTTTATTTCTTCTATATTTTTTAAGGAGAGTTTTGTCAAGAATAGTATTCTTAGTGGCCACTCTTTGAGCATAACTTTGAGCATATAATTCCAATGCCTTCTAGCCTGAGAGGTTTCTGCTGAAAAATCCAAATGGTAGTCTTATTAGGATCCTTTTGTATGTGATGGGTCAATTTCTCTTGCTACTTTCAATATTCTCCCTTGGTATTTGAATATTAACAGAATTTTTAGCTTTAGTGTGGATTTTGTTGAGTTCATCTTATTTTTTCTCCTTTGGTATTCTTGAACCTAAATGCCAATTAGCTTTCCCAGATTTAGAAAGTTTTCAGAATATGCTTTTTGATCCTTTTTGTCTCTCTTTTCCCAGGACTCCCATAATGTATATATTGGTTCTTTTGATAGTTACCTGTAATTACTTTAAAGTTTATTCACACTTTTTCACTATTTTTTGAAAATTTTTGTTCCTCTGTTTGTATTATTTCTAGTGACTTACTTTGAGCTTGCTGTTTCTTAATTCTGCTTTATCTAGTTTGTTGCTGAAATACTTTAGTGATTTTTTTTCAGTTCAATTACTGTTTTTAAGCTCCATGATTTTTGTTTGATACTTTTTCATATGTTTGTCCTTTTGTTAAAATTTTCACTTTGCTAATGTCTTGCTCTCTTTACCTCTGTTATCTTTATGACAACTATTCAAATTATCAGTCAAGAAAATCCTATAACTCTCTTTCATTAGGGTTGGTTTCTGGAGATTTATCTTGTTTCTTTGTTTGGGACATTTATACCTAGTTATTTTAATTCTTTGTGTTGGTTTCTGTGCATTATGCAAAGCGGTCACCTCTCTTGCTTTTTATGTTCTGGTCTTGTACAGGAGAAGACCCTGACCAATCTTTTCACAGATTCTCAGTACCTATCAAATGTTCATAATATTTCAACCCGTTTTCTGTTTTTTGTTTTTTTTATTGTCCCTATGCATCTATGATATGACGGATCCTACACATTCACCAGAAAATGTGATAATAAATCCAGTTTCTTGGTTTTGTCCCCCCTCCCCAAATTGAATCTTTGGATATTCCATTCAACCCTTTTCCTCCTCAGATAGAAGCTTAAAGGTGGATTTTTAAAATCCACTGCTCTATGCTGAACCTGGAGGGAGGGTCTATTGTAACTGCTAGCACAAATCTGTTTATATTCTCACTTTCCCACAGGTAGCTAGATTATGCCATGACCTATCAGCACTGAGGTAGGCAATATAGAATCCAGTTCTTTGGTAAATCTCTAGAAAAGTTATGGCTTTGGAAACACAGATCAATTCTTTCCCTCCCCAGGTTGAAACAGGCAACTTTGCTTTTTGTTTGTTTGTTTGTTTTTCTGATTGGACTGTGCTGAGCTGGGGAGAGGAGTTATGCTGTCTACCATCCAAGCCAAAGACTCTTTTCTACTTCATGTGGCTAGGCTATGTTGGAGCTGCCAAAGTTCTAAGATTGGCAAAACTGATGTCAGTTCTTCGAGCCAACCTGGAGTAATTCCAGCATTAGACTCATGAATCAACCCTTTCCCTTCCTGATGGAAAATGAAAACTGGAATTTCATCTACTCACAGTATGCTGAACAATGAGGAGTATAAATGATGTCTACCAGTGTATTCCACTGTCTCCGTTCTCCCCTTGGTGGCTAGACAGTTCTAAGCCCACCAGAGTTATACATATGGCACGACAGAAGCCAGTTCTACGCAGAGCACCTTTGGAAAAATTGAGAAGATAAATGCATAATCTGACACTTTTCCTCTCTTGAGAGAAGCTGGGGGTAGAGGGTGTCTTGATCATATGATACTGTGTCATGGGTACGGATTGTGGCAAGAGGGTATCCAAAAACCTTCTTACTGGTTTCAGTGAGTGTTTTCAGGTTCACCTGAGGTGCTGATGCCTTTCAATTAATTTCTGGATTTTTCAAAAAAGGAATTTGTCCTGGAATTGTTGAATTGTGTGCTTTTTGGGGTGTGTATGTGGTGGGGAGGAGGGTCTAGTGCTTCCTACTTGCTGACAATACTCACTGGACAGTGACTGAGACATACATCCTTGTAGCAATGATGCCTAGCAAAACCCAGGACTTAATGGGCTCTCCAATTTTTAAATGGATTTTTGAGTGAATGTGTGCTTTTAATGAAGGAGGACATATGTTCCAAATTCCTTACAATTTAAACTAAATGCCTTTATAGCTTACATTTTAGAAATGTAGGATATACACAAAGATATACAGCTATGTAAAATGAATGTTAGAATGCTTGAGTGTAGTGTATATGTTAGGGTCTAATATCCTTGGTGGAAAACACAGATGTGAAATTATAACTGAGAAAATGTAATTTTGTATATAATTATATCAAACATTTTTAGAAAGACATTTCATGTATAAGTTAAGATCAAATTGTCTTATTTCTCCTTTATTTATTTTAGATATGTTAATTGAAAGAAAGGCCTAGAAGGGATCTTAAAAGGTCATTAATTCATGGACTGCATTTAAACAAGACTAAAACTAAAACTAAAAAAAAAAAAAGCTCTTGAGAGACTATCTCTGTTAGTGGGGAAGCTTTTGACTTTAAATTTCCTTTATAAAGGTAATCCAGAAGTAAATAAAAGAGTATTTTTAATTTCCAGATATTTCCCAAATTTAATTTTGAAAAAACCTACATTTATCTCCTCTCTCTCTCTCTCTCTCTCTCTCTCTCTCTCTCTCTCTCTTTCTCTTTTCTCTTTTTCCAGGTGTACTCTAAATGTATACAAATGTTGATGTAGCAACTATAGCAATCCAACTGTGTTTTTGTTCATTAACTCCACATGATATTTATGCATAAAAAGTGAACACTTAATAATGAAATAAAGAATAAAAATAGACTAACAAAATATTCTACCATAAATATGTATTAAATATTTTGTACTCCCTTATTTACATCAAGCGTTTGTATTGTATCTTATAGATTTATAGAGATATACAGGACTATATGCCAATACTTATCTACACTAATAAAAGAGAAACATGGTAATTGGCGTACGACCGCTACCCTTCCCATTGGCTAATCAGGGAGATATGCAAATTAACTTACAGCCAAGATGGCGGCCGGCAGCCAGGCAGCTTGAAACTAACATGAGGCTTGCTTCCTTCAGTGACGGAGGAAACCAA
>NW_005370679.1:419259-419544 GCF_000412655.1 Myotis brandtii
TTAGGCCTGCCCTCTGCCACCCGGGAGCAGGCCTAAGCCAGCAGGGCATTATCTCCCGAGGGGTCCCAGACTGCGAGAGAGCACAGGCCAGGCTGAGGGACCCCCCCTTCCCCCCTGAGTGCACAAATTTTTGTGCACCGGGCCCCTAATCTATACTAATAATAGAGAAATATGCAAATTGTCTGGGAATCCATCACAGTAATGACTGAACAGCAGGCTGTGTGGGCCAACCAGGCTGGCAAGGGGACTAGTTGAGGGTGACCAGGCCAGTAGCGGGGGGCAGTG
>NW_005370679.1:419623-420245 GCF_000412655.1 Myotis brandtii
GGCAGGCAGGTAGGTGAGCAGTTAGTAGCCAGCAGTCCCGGATTGTGAGCGGGATCCCGGATTGGAGAGGGTACAGGCTGGGCCGAGGGGACCCCCCATGTACAAATTTCATGCACTGAGCCTCTAGTAATATATAATTGTATTAGTGTTCCACAATTCTATTTACCATAATAATGAATCTAAACATTATAGTTTTGAACTACCATAATGTATCATTTATCATTTTAATATACATATCATATTTTGCATATTAATTTAAATATGATGTTATGTAAATCTATTTAAGCTAATTATATATTTTGTGTGCACACATGTTTGTTTTGATGGAGAATATGTTATATAATTTTATTAAATGTAAACTTACTCTTTTAAGGTAGAGTTAGGTGACCATGTCAGCCTACTATTAACATTAAAGTAGTCTAAAAGTTTATATAATATATTCCACTGGATATTTTCCTTTTAAGAAGACAAATGCTTACTTAAAAATATTTAAATTTTATAGCATTACAACCCTACTATCCAGATTACTGGATATTTTTCATTTCCAAAATTATATATATACTAGAGACCTGGTGCACAAAAATTTGTGCACTTGGGGGGGTCCCTCACCCCGGCCTGTGCC
>NW_005370679.1:421249-428203 GCF_000412655.1 Myotis brandtii
GCCATCTTGGTTGGGTTAATTTTCATATAGTCGCTCTGATTGGCTGGTGGGCGTGGCTTAAGGTGTAGCAAAGGTATGGTCAATTTGCATGTTTGTCTTTTATTAGTGTAGATGAAATCAACAGCGATTTTCTGATAGAGCTCCTCACATAATCAATACTGGGAAGAACCTCAGACTGAACTCTCAGCTTCCCATACTACACTTGCTTGTTTATGCCATCAGAGTCAACCACTGCATGCATACCCTGGTTTTGCCTTCCTACCAATAGAGTGATACATGTCCTTCCCAATCAGAACCTCACAATTTGCATACCTCATTTACATAAAACAGACTTAATTGATAACCTGGGTAGAAACGTTTACTTTAAAAGTTTGCCTCCCCTTGCCCAGCTGGTGTTGCTCCATGGTTGAGCATTGACCTACAAACCAGGAGGTCACAATTCGATTCTAGCTAGGGCATATGTCTGGGTTTCAGACTCTATCCCTAGTCGGGGGAGTGCAGGAGGCAGCAGATCAATGATTCTCTCTTATCATTGATGTTTCTAAATTTCCCTCTCCCTTCCTCTCTGAAATCAATAAAAATATATGTTATAAACCAAAGAACTTCTATACTTATATGCATAACCCATGGACACGGGCAATAGGGTAGTTAAGACCTGGGGATGGGTGGGTAGGGGCTAGGAGGAAGGGGGTGGGGGAAAGGGGAGATATCTATAATACTATCAACAGTAAATATATTTTTAAAAGGTTGCTTCCCCTTTGTTTCCGTGGAACACAATTTAGGTAAAAACCTAAATTTAACCTGAATTTGTGCCTCCTGGGCTGCAGTTTCTTTTGTTCTAATAAACACATATTTATTGTTTACAGTCTAACATTAATTTTGGTTTACTGTAATGGTGGTCTCTGAAATATAAAAATATATGTTATAAACCAAAGAACTTCTATACTTATATGCATAACCCATGGACACGGGCAATAGGGTAGTTAAGACCTGGGGATGGGTGGGTAGGGGCTAGGAGGAAGGGGGTGGGGGAAAGGGGAGATATCTATAATACTATCAACAGTAAATATATTTTTAAAAGGTTGCTTCCCCTTTGTTTCCGTGGAACACAATTTAGGTAAAAACCTAAATTTAACCTGAATTTGTGCCTCCTGGGCTGCAGTTTCTTTTGTTCTAATAAACACATATTTATTGTTTACAGTCTAACATTAATTTTGGTTTACTGTAATGGTGGCATTGGTGGGATCCCAGGATGACTGCCCTCTGGTCCCTGGTGACACTGTGGACTTGTTCAAGGTACAGGCAAGAGGCCATGGTCTTCTTAAGCAGCCTCATATATCAATGGTAAGCCTTCCTGGATCCAATCCTTCTTTGGTCGAAGTTCTGGATTTTATTTGAGCATTGCTTCTCTATTTGCTGGCTTCCACTCATCTGAGTGAGAGATTCAAACATAAAGATTTATGTCTTCATTTTTTTTTCCCAACACATACAGTTTTTCACATCAAAGAAGGAAAACTTTATCTAGTTTTGGGCTTGGTTCATATGATGGTGGATTTCATCCATAAGGTTTGTATTCATCTCTGTCATAAGAGGGAAGACACTCACACTTCAGATCCATTCACCAGGTGAGTTCCAATGGGGAACCCTTGTTTACGTTGTAATTAGGTATGTCTTTGAACAAAAATTAATAGCATCTGAGGCATCTTCTTTGCCTCCCTATCTTTGTCTCCAGATATGTGCAGCCACCAGCTTCCTTTAGAAAAATCTGTTCTTTAAATTCAGGCCTTCTGCAGCCATTCTCTTTTCATTCTGACCTTTCCAACTTTAATGTGAACACTTACTTTCTACTTATTTTTGTTTATGTTTGTTGATAAGTTGACTTTAAGTGGCACCATTAAAGGAGGAGACCTCAGACTTCTCAGAAACAATAGAATATATTATTTGATTTTAACACAGCTTTAAAAGAATTCTTACATCATGCAAAAACTTTGGCTATCTAAGCAAAGCTTCAACTTAATCCATTACTAGAAAATATAATTTGGATCTAGTTTTTCTTCTGAGTTTTGTATTGTGCCAGGGACACACAATTTAGTGTTTTAAAATGACATTTATGTGATATCTGTCTGGATTTGTCTGTGTTTTTATGTATATGTATGTACATATGTTAAAGATATGAGATATTTCTACTGCTGGATTGTATTGCCAAAATTGATTAGTAATTTCAAAATTAGGTTATCAGGAGCCTTATTCGATTAACTTAAAAGTGTGCTCATATTAATTGGATAAATAACAGAAACTAACCCAAATACTCTTCAAGTACACACGATCTAGAATTTTTAGTAAGTAAAACTAGTTTAATGTTGTTGGTTTAATTAAAACAGCCATGTCTTTATTTATCAATGCTGAAAAATAATGCAGGCATGCAGCTTTCATTCTACCTGGTTTTATTAGACAAATAAGTTCACTTTTCTTTGTTACACAGTTTTCCAGGAAGAAAAATAATGTAAGATAATGGCTAAATACTTTAATTTCTCATTAAATCTTCAGGAGTAATCAAAATATAATTGTTAAAAACAAATGTTTTAACTAGAGATAAAAGGGATACATTTCTAAGCAAAATTTTCAGCAAGTAGTTTCAATAATCTTTTAATAACTGGAAACCTTTGAGTCCTGTCAAATTAAATTAAATTATGAGTCAAATTACATTAATTAAATACCTAAATCATCACCCAATAAGACGAAATACTAAAACATTTAATGTTAAATTCATCTAACTTAATCCTCTTTTGACTTGTTACAGATAAACTAAAAGATAAGTTTGAGCATGTTAATAAAAATGTTTTCTTGAGTAGGCATATTTTCTAAAAATTATGAACCTATGTTTTTAGAGGTTTTGAAATAGATTCATGAATTCGTCAGTCTAAAAATGCTGATTACTTACTTTTTAGTGTCTTTAAAAGTTGTTTTCTAAGGGTTAATAATTCTAATTAATATGGAAGGAAATGATGCGTGTTTTCAATGAAGAAAGAAGGAAGGCTTGGAAGTTTATTTTTGAGGGTTTGAGGGAATTAGAGGGAAATGGTCTGTCCTAAGATAGTTTGGTGGTTTCTGAGTAAGAAGAAACAAACTAAGAAGGTCAAGGAAAGTTGTAGAAGGTTTGTAGAAAAAGAATCTTGAGAAAGGAATTTTATGTGTGATCAAGATAAATAAAATTAAATGAATTTAAGTGGATTTGAATATCAAAAATGGTCTGTGATTCTGTCGTTCTGTTAAAAGGAAAAAAGTTACTCTTGTACTATTGGTATGTTCTTAATAAGAAACCATAAACTGAAAGTAAAGATTTTATGTTTTGCTTAAATTATTTCCTGCGATGTACCATAAGGTATAATATCTTGACAGTATGTAGTCTGCCAGGTCAGTGTGTAACTTTTCTTCTCTCACTCTTGGGGTAATTGTATTGAATAGTGTTAAGCATTTTAAAGATTACTTCCCTTGTGGGTGTCTTGTCTTCTACCTTATGCCAATATTTAAAATTAAAATGTGTTGGATAATAAATATCATATGATTTCACTTATATTTGGAATCTAAAGAACAAAATAAATGAATATACAAAATTGGAACAGATTCATAGATAAAGAGAAGAGACTAGAAGGTTGCTAAAAGACAGGGGGGTTAGGAACTGGGTGAGAAAGGTGAAAGGATTCACAAGCACACATTGATAGTTACAAAATAGGCATTGGGATGTAAAGTACGATATAGTGAATATAGTCAATAATACTGTAATAACGACATGGTGCCTGGTGAGTACTATAAATAACAGGGGGATCACTTTGTAAAGCATATGATTGTCTAACCACTATGTTTTACACTTGAAAGTAATATAAAAAAATATTGAATGTAAACTGTAATTGAAAAATAAACTTAAAAATTAAAAAAATGCATGCAATAATTCAGAAAAAAATTGAAACGTATTATAAGTGGTGTCAAAGGGAATGTCTAACATGTATGAAGAAATCTGTATCACTTTCTGAAATACAAATTAACGATGAATATAATCAGCATGTGCCAAGACTTGAGCAATATTAATGCGTCTTGAGACTCTATAGCTGACATATGAAAGGTTCTGAATTTTATTTATGTGAGTCATTTTAGTTTGATATATTTCTCCTGAAAAAGATAATAGATTTTGGTTTCATTTGATTTGTTTATCATTTATGGGATATATCCTAAACATTTTGAAAGATAATTTGGGACTGGGACATGGTTCGATTAGTCTACTATAGAATATTTCTGAATGCCTGGAATTTAAGTTATGATCAGAAATGATTATTTTTAATTGATGCCTAGTTACTTGAAGATATATAAAATGTGTAGACCTCTTAAATGATGACTACTGAAATTTTAAATAATATATCTGCTTTGAAGTTTTAACATTTTTTAGTGTCATCAGTATTCTAAGCCATAAATAGGAACAGGAGGCAAACTACTATTGAATTTTGCCCAAATAGAAAACTGAATTTAATATCTGGTGTGTGTTACACAGTGACTATTTGGTTAGGAATATTAGATCTTGTTACTTATCCAGTGAAGCAAGAATTAATACCCATCATTCTCAAGCTTTCCCCCAAAATTAAAGAATAAAGAACACTTTCCAATTATTTCCATTATACCAGCATTACAGTAATACAAAAGCCAGAAAAAGAGAATAGCAAAAATGACAGACAAATATCCTTAATGAACACATGCAAAAAACCTTAATAAAATACTAGTAAATGAAATTTAATAGCACTTTAAAATGATCATATATCATGGCCAAGTGGGATTTATCTCTTGGATATAAGAATAACTCAACAGAAGAACATCAACAAAGGGTTAAAATTACATGATTAACTCAATGTAATATTATTGAACAGTAAAATGAAATGAGCTCTGAAAGACATCGAAAACCCTCAAGTACATATTACTAAGTAAAAGAAACCAATCTGAGAAAGCCACATCCTCTATGATTCCAAAAATTCAAAATTCCAGAAAAGGTAAACCTATGAAGGCAATAAATAGATCACAAGTTTTCAGAGGCGAGGGAAAGATGAATAGGCAGAGCACAGAGTACTTTTAGCACTGTAAAATATACTGTATACTATTATAATAATAGATATGTATCATCATGCATTTGTTCAAATCCACAGAATGTACAACACCAAGAGTCAACCATAAAGGATGGCCTTTGGTGATTATGATCTGTCAATGTAGATATACCCCTGCTAACAAAAATGCTATTCTTTTGAGTAATGTGGATAATGGTGGAAGCTATGCATGTGGGGGCATGGTTTACATGGCACATCTCTGCATGTTCCTTTCAATTTTGCTGTGAACCTTAACAAAATCTAAAGAAAGCCCCACATCTACAGAACAAAGGAATCAACAAGAAAAAAAGGCAACCTACAGGAAAGGTAGCAATGTTTGCAGACCACATATCTAATCATATTATTATCCAAAATATATGAGGAAATTTAACCACAAAATAGCAAAAACAAAACAATAACAACAACACAAATAACCCAATAAGAAATGGCCAAAAGTGTTGAATAGACATTTCTCCAAAGACAACATAGAAATGGCTAACGGGTATATGGAAAGATGTTAAACATTAATAATCATCAGTGCCATGCAAATGAAGACTATAATGAGATATCCTATCTCTGTTAGGGTTGCTATTATTGAAATGTGGGGTTTGGGATGCAGACTTTTCTTCCCGTGGGTTCTTGTCCTCACGAAGTTTGAAGAATAAACTTGCAGACAAAAGGGCTTCTTTAATAAAAAATATAGAAGTTTATTGGAAGCAGATACAAACTCTATCTGGGCAGGGGTGTTCCCAAAGGGGACCTCATGGGGAGGCCCCCCCCCCCCGTGATGGGAAAATCCTGCTCTCTCTCGCTAATGGGAAAATCAATCTAAAAAAAATGTGTCTCATGTCCCTTTGTCTCTAGTTTATGTATGCTGCAGTTCTTTTGTCTGAACATGACCATTTTTAATTAGCCCCTTTCCTTAATTTGGGACCCACATGCTTTCCTCATTGGTCATTGTGCTACATAGAATTAGTTTCAAAGCCCACGGGGTGCCCCCTTCTTTATTTCCCCCTTATCTTGCTAGTTAGAGTTGATTTTGACCTCCCAGCTGCTCTGGCCAGAGATATCTCTGTCCTTGGTTTATGGCTGTTTTAATTGCTCAGGCCAGAAATGTTTCCATCTGCCTGGACCACCTCTTCCTGTGGCATTTCTCTATCATCTGTATAAGTAAGATAAGCATTTTGGTGTCTTCAAGTCCCTATCTATGCATTTCTCACCCATGGACCCCCTTTATCTCTAAAATTCCATAAACCTTCCCATTTTATCTCTAAAATTATTTTCATTATCAAATAGGAAAAAAATAGCAAGTGTTGTCAAGGATGTAGAGAAATTGGGACCCATGTACACTGTCGTTAGGATGGTAAAATTGTGCAGTAGCTATATAAAATAGCATTGAGGTTTCTCTATTGAAAATGTCTACACAAAAGGGTCTTTGATATTTGATTTTGTCCAAAATATCCATGCTTAAAAAACGTCTCTGGATTCAAATAGCCCATGACATTTATTTATATTTTTGTTTAAAAGATTAACACATTGAAATGCTATCACAGTTTATGGAGCCAATGATTGTGTTGTGGCTGTATTGCCAATACAAAGCCTTCCTGCCTTGGTGGCCTAGCTGGTAATGAATGGCACATTGCCTCAGTAGATGGATCAGAGTTCAAATCTCACAGGATTGTAGGATTTATATTAACTACTAGAGGCCCAGTGCATGAAATTTGTGCACTGGAGGGTGTCCCTCAGTACAGCCTGCACCCTTTCCAATCTGGGGCCCCTAGGGGGATGTCTGATTGCTGGCTCCCAACCGCTCACTTGCCTGCCTGCCTGC
>NW_005370680.1:0-7413 GCF_000412655.1 Myotis brandtii
AGGGTGGAGTTTCTATCCCAGGTGCAGTGTTCAGGAAATTTTTTCTGTTGGTTAAACCCTACAACTTTCTATAAAATGGAAGCTGGAGCTGGGGGGTTAAGAACATAATTTTCCCATGTGCTGGTAAAGACAAAGTCAAATGAAATATGGTCACCGAGGGAGAGCCCTGACTTAAAGGGTCGCTGTGCAAATGCACATTGGTCAATTCCACCAGAGCCCCATTGTCTCCAGTCTCAAGAATGCCACAATCTTAGAGCTAGATAGCTTCTCAGAGATAACCTATTCCCAGCCTATAACTCATAATAACAGGACTGAGGCCCAGAAAAAATGGATTTGCACAACACTCTGAAGGTTCATAGTTAAATTTGATTTAACTTAAATTTAGTTTTAATTATATTTCATTCCATTTTCTTTAAAGTAGATTGTATTTTACTCAGTAGTATCAGAAAAATACAATTGAATTCTAAGCATATGTAACATAAACACAAACGTTGAAAAACTGTATCTAAAGGGGGAGCCCTCTCTGCCGTGGCCTGTGACACGCTGTGGCCCATGATCTGGGACTGCAGACTTCACAGGAGCTGAAGCGAGTTGCCCACACACTGGAGGTGGTTGTTTTGCCTTGTGAAGGTCAGTGAAAGCTGTACCCAGAGCCCGCTCTGACTCTGGGGAGGGGACTGGAGTTGGTGTTTCCTCTCGAGGTCTTTTTTGAACTTGCTCTGGAGCTAGTTCTGTAGATCCCAGAAGAGAACATGTTATCGCCATGACTACCTCAATGTGCCTTCTAAAGACAGAACATCTCTGCTATCCATTGATGGAGTCCCATTTCCAGAGCCCACCCCAGGAAGTCCTCCCAGACTGCAGGCCATGGGGACTGTGATCAGAGCAACTCTATACTTGCCTAACCCTAGCTTCTGGAAGCTCTTCTGTGTGGCTTAGCCCCCCACAAACCCACACCATCCACCCCCAGGCCTCCTCATCCTCTGCATCTACCTCTGTGGGCTTATGGTGCTCCAGCTCTGAAAGGAGCAGCTGGGCCCAGTGCTCCAGGTGTGAGCTGGTTCTGTAGATCCAAGAAGGAGAGAGGCAGATGTGAAGGGCCCTGTGTGGGTAATGGCACGCCTCTTTCCATGGCTAGTGGAGTGGACTGTCACTGATGACTCAGCATGAGCTTTCTGCTCATCATTCCCTGCCCTCTCCTCCCCTCGCCTCTTCGGTCCTGTCTTCTCACTTGCTACCCACTCTCTGGACTCCAGTGCTAGCTTTACTCCTCATGCCTGGAACAGCCATCACTCTGTGCTTTCCCCAGACACCCAGCTCCCAGCATTTAGCAAACCATTGAGAGGATCAGCTCAGCAGACAGGCGGCTCTCTCACCTCCACAAGGACACCACACAGGATAAAACACACACACACACACACACACACACGCACAGTCACACACACGCACAGGGACAGGACACAGCCCAGAAGCCCAGGACACAGGACAAGGGATCCCATCCTCTGGGCTGCTGAGTGTCCCTTTCACAGTGACCAGTGCCTATGTGCCCCCAAAGGCCACCACCCAATGCCTACTTCAGTGGTGCCAACTCCCCTATGTCCTTGGGGTCATGCTGGGCAGGAGTGCAGGGGCACGAGGCACCATGTTCACACCTCCCTCAGCTCCTGCTCCCTGCAGTTCCTGGATCGCCCGATGCTGATTGTGGCTTGAGAAGGAAAAGCATGGCTGGGCCAGCAGAATGCTCTGCACTGCTGACCCTGGGACCTGGCACGCTGGCTGCACTAGGGAGCAGGGGCAGAGGTGGACAGAGGCCCTGCTGAGAGAGGTGGTCAGTTATGCTGGGGGCCAAAGGGAGGGAACCCTCCTGGCACATTCTTGGATAAGTCCCCGCATGGAGAACCCACAATTATATTCACCTAGAAGCTTTGACAGCATAAGTAGCCAAAGAAAAGCAGGAAACAGGTTTTATCTGGGCAAAAGAGACACTTTATTGTTTCCTTTGGTTTCTGGAGGCCTCAGGCTGGGCTGGACTCACTGTCCTCCCCCACCAGAACAGAGTGGGGCTCCGTGGCTATTATCATGGTAGTCCACAGCTAGGACTCCCAACACCGACAGAAACTCAATAAAGGAGATCTTCTTATCCATGTTCTTGTCCTTGTTCTCAAAGATATCGCCCAATGTGGTAGTCCGTGGCTATGACTCCCAACACCGACAGAAACTCAGAAAACTCGATCTTCTTATCGTGATTCTTGTCCTCGTCCTCAAAGATATGGGCCAAGAAATGTTTGCCCTTTTTTTCCTGTGGAAAACATAAATTCAGTTTCAAAAGTGTTATGAATAGAACAGGAGGAGGAGGCAAAAAGGGGGAGAGAAGCATCTGTGGCCCCACAGGTGTAGCTGGTGTGTACCAGCTGAGGGCATCTGGGAATGAGAGGGACATTAGCACTATCCAGCAATTCACTGAGAAATTTGCCTTGGATCAAGTATCAGCATGAAAGAGAGACCTAGTGGTGGTGGGCAGACTCAGCCCAGATCCTCAATGATCAATGAGGTGGTGGTTCGGTGGTCTTTAGACCCAGACCTGCTCCTCGGACCCACTTCCAGAACCCCATCTACCTAAGTTCTACCCAGAAACTAGAGATAGGCCCTACCCCTTATGTCTTCATTCCTAACCCTCCTCTCCTATCTCCTATTTGCCTTCCTCAATCTTCCATGCTCAGTGCCCTCTTTTGCTCACCTACTCTCTGTGTCACTTAGCAACCTCTCTTTTTGTAATCAGTTCAGTATATTCTAACTGTCAGACTAAATCAGCTCTATGGATGAGCTCTTTCATTGTAATGAAAGGTGTTAAATTTTATCAGCCATGGGATGTCTATCACCTTCCCTTGGATCTCAGAGAACCTAATGGCGGCTTCTGGAGGCAGAGCCTGAGCCTATGGGCTTCAATCTCCTGGATGGAGAGTGACAAGTGGGAGGGGACCCATTCTTTACTCTCCTATTTCACCACCTGATAACTACCCTTGATCTCCAGATGCCTTTACACTTGGCCACATGTATCATCTCTTTCATCCTGATAATAAGTCAGGAGAGTCCTCTTAGGCCTTTTTGCAGATGAGAATATTGAGGATCAGAGAATGGGATTGACTGGTCCAAAGTCCTCCCCTATGCCAGGGCCCAAGCAACCTGGAGAAGTCACCCAGACTCACACAAGCCTTGAGGAAGTTAGGGAAATTCTCCCTCAGCATCTTCAGCAGGCCCCGCTTGTCAATCTTGTCATCAGGTTTGGTGTATTTGTGGAACAGGACGATCAAGTCCATCACGGACTGTTCAACTGGAGTATGGCTCATCTTGGTTTTCAAGGAAGCTGCCAGAGAGAAAGACGGGGACCTTAGTTATCCTTCTCCCCAGGTGAGGGTCCCTAAGTCAGGAAAATGGGGTGGGAACTGAGGATCCAGTGAAGTGAGCCTCAGTTAGGAGCAGAAGGAGCTGTATCATCCTAGGAGGTAGGATGAGATGTTCATAAGGAGGATAGTGTGACCAAGGCTGGGGCCTGGACACATGCAGGTCAGGTCCCAGAGGAGGTAGAGAGAATAAAAAAACCCACTGTGGACAGAACGACAGGAGGCAGAAGCAGAGAGGGTAGGGGTCAACCACACGGAAAAGGACTGAAGTCTTTAGTTGGGACCTGAGCCAACTAAGGATGACTCCACTCTTCAAAGAACATCAAATCCATCTCCTCCAGGGTCATCATCAAGGTTGGAGTCACCGAGACAAAATAACTTCCTGACTAGTCTGGTCTGACCCACCCTGGGCTGCTCTTGGAACAAGATCCCAGAGGAGCCCATCCTGAACATAAAGCAAGTTCTAAATGAAATGGGCCCTGGAGGCTCCCAGCGGGGAGTGGAGTAGGATGGTGAGTGTGAACAGAGAAGCACAGCCCTGTCCTGAGTTCCCACGGAGGTTTTCCTGGACCATCCCCACCAGTGGGGAAAAAGGGACTGCTGAACAGAATTGGCATCATGTTTGAAATAAACAGAAATACCTGCCTCAGTTTTAGGCTAATGGGTAGAATGTGGGGAGATAGGCTCCTTCATATTACCTTTGTACCTCCCTGCTATCTGGAACCTCAAGGCTAGATCACATTTAAGTAAAGCGGTCTGACTTCCCAAAGCCAGTACCTCCATCAACAGTCTGGACTCCAAGCAGAGAAATGGGACAGTGCAGCCCTCACACTCAGACTTTTCCAAACTCTCAAGAAATGTGTATAGCTCCCATGTGTGGGCATCGAACAAAAACTGCCATTGTCTCCTGATATGGGAGAAAGATCCTCCCTGTTATGTCCCTAAGTGAAAACACATAAGGCCTTCTGTCATCTTGGCCAAGGTCTTAGCTGATTCCAGAGAGAAAAGAAGACAAGGAGCAGAGGAAGGTTCTTATACTGAGCTCCCACCGGGACATTTCAACAGAGTTGTCACAGAAGAACCAACAGAGCAATGGGAGCATCAGAACAGACATCTTGTTGTAGATAGACCCTTGGGACCAAGTGGGATCAAGTTGGATAGACCCATAACAGGCAGAGTTGAGAGTGGATACAGGTTCCTGAATCCGCTCCCATCACCGCTCTCCCTATTCCTGGACACAGAAGAACACCCTGGGCCCTGATGAACCCCCTGGCAAACAGTTAGGTGCAGACTTACCGGAGCTGAAGAGGTGTCACTGAGGAGAAGGTGAGTGTGCTGTGCATCTGGACAAGGACTGGTCCATTTATAAGGCTCAGTCTGGCTCCTCCTAGGCACTGGGAGCCCTTAGGCCATGTTCTTTCTCTGTTTCCTGGACCATTACCTGACTCAGGTGGGTGGGACACACCTAGGAGTGTGTGCTCATCATCTTCCAATAAAATCTTAGGCAACACCCAAGTGATTGCACTATTCTAGAGCATCATCCTCTGGGTAAGGAAACCTAGGGCTGGGTTAGGGTAGACAATGGATTGTCTTAAAAGCACAGGAATTGAGGTAGAGAACACTCGGTATCTGAACTTAATGAAGATGGGACTCTGAAAGGCAGCCTGGTCTCTGTTTGGGCATCACCCAGTCCTTCCACAAGTTTGTTCTGACATCTAACAAAAGTCTCTCCCGCGGTTTATAAGTCCATAACTTTACCACGCATCACCTTACCTGTCATGTTGATATTCCTCCTAAACCTTCAAAACCTTATGAGATGGTGCTGTTACCCTCATGTTGAGGACAGGGAATTGAGGGAGTAAGAGGTAAGCAAAGTTCCTATGTGCACCAGGCTGATAGACAGCAAGCTCAACATATGGTCCCAGAAAAGCCTGATTCAAAACCTCCCTCCTAACCCCACCACTTGTCCTCTGGGGTCACATCAGGGCCTGTGAACTCAAAGTCCAGGGGAGGGAGGAAGGGTCAGCTCACTCCCATGTTTATATGGTGTCCTCACTGAAATGCTAGGAGAGAAAGAGGTGCCATGACCCACAGTGACAGGTATTACACAGTGAATAGTACATCACCTACAGGTGAGGGAAGAGACAAGGTCAGAGTTCTGAGTTCTGGCGTTAGCCCCACACTCTTGAACTTCCCTTTGCAGCTCCAGGGGCTGCCTGATCCCATCAAAGAAGCCACTGTCTAGACTCAGGGATGGTGATCACCATGCAATGAGCCAGCAGGAAATTGGGCAATGTTGCTTCCCCTACCATGATGAGGCCTTCCTATGAATTCTTCAATGATGTCCCTCCTTCCCTTATGCAAAACAGTCTGCTTAGGAGTCAGTCAGGTGCAGGCGACAGGAGCTTGGAGGTTAGGATGAGGCCTGGGGACCTCTGGGGAACGGCCCTGCTGACTCACTGAGGAATCCTTGTTCCTGCTCTCTGCTTCCCATAGAAGATCCGGCCATGAGTGAGGGGACTGCTCAGGCCCTGGGCACCCTGGGACCAGGCCCATCACTGAGCCTGAGTTAGGCCCCCTCCAACCCCAATGCATTGGGCTTCCACACCTGGCTCTTCTGTCCCCAGTTATGTCCACATCTGCACCAGCACCAGCCCTCTCTGGTTCACTTATGTAATGTGTTCTCACCGCCACTAAAAGCCTGCTGTGAAGGATACACAGGAAACCTGGAGAGGGGGTCACTTGGAGCAGAGGAACTGAAATGTCATTCCCACATTCGCCCTGGTATAGCTTTTGAAATTTGAACAATGTCAAGATATTTCAAATTCATTTTTAACTTTTATATTTAAGTTTTGCTTTGTTCAGTGTTGGCCTCACTTTCAGAGTCTGAACTATGTATAGTCCTTGGCTTCCAGAATCTAAGCATCATTAATCTGTTGCAAGATATCTTATTCTTACTTATATACTTATATTACTTTAATCTTCATTACCATTCAATTTCCCTCAAAGAAAAATATAAGTTTTCTGATTTTTTTGTTTATTTTTATGCATGCTCACCAATGTAAATCGTTATTTTGGCCCGTGTTCTCTCCATGATTTTTTTAAACATATATTAATTATGCAGAAAATACAAGAAACCACAATACACAGCCTAATGAATCTTACACTTGTGACTGTCCCCCACGTCAATGAATAAAACATTGCCACTACCCGCACCAGCCTGCTTTCTCTCTTCTCAA
The DNA here is from genome assembly GCF_000412655.1 of Myotis brandtii. NCBI lineage: Eukaryota > Metazoa > Chordata > Mammalia > Chiroptera > Vespertilionidae > Myotis > Myotis brandtii. Next base: position 6,641 of record NW_005370680.1, read on the forward strand.
AACCATCATCTGAACTTTTATGATAAGACCCTCTCTCTGTTTCATTTTCCACCTAAGCATACATTCCTGAACATTGCCATTTGCCCCTCTTTCAAATCTTACTTGAAAGGAAACGTATTCTATGTAATCTATTGTGTCTGCCTTATTTTTCTCAGTATTACATTCATAAGCCCTATGGTGTACTGTGTTTGTTCTTCATTGTAGTACTATACTATATATACCTTTATATGAATGTGACATAAGTTTTTTAAAATTCTACTTTAGATACCACATGCTCCTCACTTTGTCTTCTTTTTCAATGGTTTCCAGCTCAGGTTACCAGGGATTTTGACCTCAGACCTCACGTTCCTAGGGGAATCAGCCACCATGTTTGGTGAGGTATGTGGAAAGGGCCCAGGGCAGGCCCTGGTTATGAAAGTCTTGGGTATTTAAGGAATAAGTAGGGGATGAGCCCATGTTTCAGGGACCAACTTCAAAACATCCTTGTTTGTTGTCAGAGACATTAGTGTTTGCAACTATTGTGACTAACAGCCAAGTCCCACCCCAGCATCTCCATATCACTCACCACCACCAGAAAGGCTGTAGGTATCTTCAATTCCCTGAAACAAACGTTCTTTGGCAACAGGGACTACACATCCATGTCAGTCACTTGGAACCATGTCGCAAGCATTTACTGTTTATCCTGAGCCTCTCTTTCATTCATCCCAATGGATTCTGGACCCCAGCTGTCCTTGAGTGTTTGGAGCTGAGACCTGGACCATTTGTTCAAGGTA
>NW_005370681.1:0-835 GCF_000412655.1 Myotis brandtii
CGACCGACTGACCAAATGACTGGTCGATTAGTCACTACGATGCACACTGACCATCACAGGGCAGACGGTCAATGCAGGAGCTGCCCCTTGGTGGTCAGTGTGCTCCCACAGTGGGAGCGCTGCTCAGCTGACCATAGGCACCAGATGCAGGGTTCGCAGCTGGCCACCGCAGCCTGGAGAGCACAGCAGAGCGGCAGCGAGCCTATCGAGCATAGGCAGTGGTGACAGGTGCAGTGGGGTCGGGATGAGCAGGAGCAGCAGGCAGGAGCAGCAGGCAGCATTGGACTGCTGGTTTTAGCCTGATCCCTGCAGGCCACACCGAGGGACCCCATCGGTGCACGAATCCATGCACCGTGCCTCTAGTAAAAGGATAAAATCGGGGTGAGAAGAAGGCTAATCTAAATTCCTGGAGACGTTAGGGTGTGGGGGAGGGGACGTGGGGTCACTGAGGGATAAGCCAGGCTTTGATTCTCCCCAGAATGTTACATTTAAAAAGCAATCAAAATGACAGAGAGCAGAACCTTTCTATTTGTGAATGTTAGGTGTCGAGTAAAAGTGCTTTGTTGTCACTCTTTTTGTAACATCAGTTTGCTTGGCTTATTTCTCAGCCATTGAGATGAGTCCTCTAACTCGGAGTCAGGGAGGACATTCTGAAGAGCATTTCATAAACTCAGTGCCAGTTTCCCTTAGATTTAGCCCTTGCTCCAGGTAACTTGGATCTTTTGCCTTTCTCAAACTTTTTTTTAATGAGTGTTTAATAATTATTATATTTTATTTTTTTAATTTTATTGACTTTACTGGGTGACATCTACACTAATAAAAGAGAAACATGCAA
>NW_005370682.1:0-1220 GCF_000412655.1 Myotis brandtii
TTAAACGATTAATTTTTTATATAAGCTAGCTATTCCTTTTCACTATTCTCTCTCTATGGGGTTGCCTTGGTGGTTGATTTGTTAGTGTCTTATGAGTTCCTTAAATTCTCTTCACATTTCCAGATATTTGTTGGCTTCTCTTGATAAAAATCTTAATGAATTAAAATTTTAATGATTTATATACAAATTCTTCGATTATTTACTATTTTTTAAAAAATGTATCTTTATTGATATCAGAGAGGAAAGGAGAGGGAGAGAGAGTAATAGAAACATTAGTGAAGAGAGAGAATCATTGATCGCCTGCCTCCTATACGTTGGGGGATCGACCCTTCAACCCAGGCCTGTGCTCTTATGTGGGACCAAACTGTGATCTCCTTGTTCATAGGTAGAAGCTCTACCACTGAGCCACCACTCTCAGGCAAATTCTTTGATGTTTTGAGTTGATCACATCTTTCATTCATGATTCTCCAGGGAAGAAACTGGTAATTAAGAGTGTTTCGATAATATTGACATTGTGTGCCAGGGGGTTTGAGCAGGTATCATTTGCAAATGTAGGCAGTTCTTTGTCCCTCTTTGATGTGAGTTTTCCTCATTGTACCTATCTTGAGCTTTGTTGAATCCTTCAGTGGGTCTTGGAGTACTCAAAACTGTCATTTGGCCTATAGTTGCTGGTAACTTCAAAGTGCACTCACCACCTGATTGTCAAACCTAAAAATTTGTTTTCTTTCAGGTATGTCATCAGAAGATGATCAGGCCTTTATTCCAAAGCCTGGAATACAAGATTTATTCTCTGAAATAATACTGGTAAGATATAAAAGGTGTCACTTTGATAATGTACACTTAATGAAAGCCTTGGAAGAGTGTGATGAGAATAAAGGGACTTAATATAAACAGAACTAATCTGGAATGGTTATCATAACAAAATTGTTGTTACCTATACAGGTCAAGTGTATTATGCTTTTGGGAAACCTCCCATATTAAAGTCAGTTACATTGGCAGATCAGTGTGTTTCTGCAGGTGAAAGTCGAAAACAACTTTTTACTGTTATGCATTCTTGGAAAGGAAATCTGGAAAAACTAGGAGTTATAGTCTGTAGTATAAATAATCCTTTGAATTGCTTAAAATACAGGGTGGGATTATACTTTCATGCAATCATGTCTAAAATGTAGATATTTATAATGTACCTATAAAATTTAAATGTCCTCAACTTGGAAATCTTA
>NW_005370683.1:0-23059 GCF_000412655.1 Myotis brandtii
CCTTTTTGATTTTTATGAGTTCTTCATTACACTGTCCTGATCGATCAAATTATTGGCTGCTGGCAATTGATTCAACCTCTCAGTTCCTCTCCACCCTTCTCTCCCCCCAGAGGTCAGGTCTAGGGTGGGACTAAAACAGCCAGTTCCCACTGGTAGGCTGTTTCCAAAAGGCACTTCATTAACATAACAAAGGACTTTTATCAGTCTCACTTAGGAAATTCCTAGGGTTTGAGAGTTGTGAGCCATAAACAGGGATGCAGACCAATTATATATCCTATATAATAAAGAACTAATATGCTAATTATACTGAACAGCCGAACAACCATCCAGATGACCTTCAGGATGAAGCTGGGACTGCAAGGGCCAGCCAAGGCAGCCAAGGCTGGGAGGGCCAGCCGGGGCTGTGAGGGTTGAGCCCCTTGCATGCATTTTGTGCACAGGTCCTCTAGTTTATGATAAATCACAATATCACACAGTGACACTCTGTGTCTACAGATGACATAGCCAACTAGGATGAGCCATTATCTCTTAGGCATCAGCATTGCCCTGAATCTTGATTTTTTTTTCCTTTCCAAGTGATTTGTCATGAAATAAAGCTGCTAAAGAAAAGATTTACAGTTTCTTTTCCATTCATACGGCTGAATTTCTAGGTCATATGGTAACTTTGGTCTGACCCAGAAGCTATTAATGAGTCAAAGTCCCACAAGAAAATAACCAACTTGACCCTAAATAGACAAGTAAAATAAGGCAAACATGAATAGAAATGGCTAATATTTATTGGATTCTTTGCTATATACCAAGCAGTATTCCAAGTGTTTTACATATGCTAAATCATTTTGTTGTCATCACAATAATCTTGTGAATAGAGAGAGTATCACATTCATATAAACATGCATGTATACATAAAGAGACCAAATGTGTTACAGAACAAAAAGAGTTCATTCACCTGGGTCTAGCAACACTAAACACTGAGAATTGCAGTGGACAAATATTGAGTATTTTATTATAAATGGCTCCACCCAGGAAAATTGAAAACTAATGCTGAAAAACCCAAACTTCCCAATGGTGTGTAGGTCACAGATTATGTAGGGCAAAATCACAAGACTCCTTGGGGTAGGAGTTCAGGGTTATACTGAGAGCTGGTTGGTCAGAGGTGAGGTAAGGGTGATAAATCATTTCTTCAGGTCTTTTTAAAAAATTAATTACAGAGAGAAAGGAAGAGGGGGAGGGAGGAAGGGAGAGAGAGAAAGAGAGATTAATTAATTGTTCCACTTATTTACGCATTCATTGGTTGAGTCTTATATGCGTCCTGACTGGGGATCAAACCCACAACCTTGGGATATTAGGAAGGAAGGGAGAGAGAGAAAGAGAGAGAGATTAATTAATTGTTCCACTTATTTCTGCATTCATTGGTTGAGTCTTGTATGCGTCCTGACTGGGGATCAAACCCACAACCTTGGTATATTGAGGGATGAAGATAAAAACAACTCAGCTATCCAGACAGGTCTTCAGGACAGTCCTAAGGGCTGCTCTGGTGTCCCTCTGACTGTCTGGTTTCATGAGAAAATAATCAGGGGTCGTTCCACCTTAGGGCTCAGGAACTGAAACACAACTTAGGTCAAGATCTTAACTTTCGCCTGTCAGAGGTCCAGACTCTGTGGACACTAGTCAGGTCAGGGCTACTGTCTTCTGCTGCCTTGAAGGTTATTCATTATCTGGGAGAAAGGCTAGGTCTCTGAGGGGTATATACAGAGAGATAGAGATATCATTTCTAGAACCAGTAGCTCAAATTGATACCATCCCTTCCACACAATTTCAGGGACTCATGCACCTCTTGAAGCCCATTCAAGAACTCTCCTAGGGCCCTAACCAGTTTTGCTCAGTGGATAGACCGTCGGCCTGCGGACTCAAGGGTCCCAGGTTCGATTCTGGTCAAGGGCATGTACCTTGGTTGTGGGCACATACCCAGTGGGGAGTGTGCAGGAGGTCAGGGTGTTTATCTTACTTGTACAAAGAATAAAGAAATGCCACAGGCAATAGAAATATATCTGGCCTGTGCAATTAAGACAGCCATAAACCAAAAGGTATCTCGGGCCTGAGCAATTAAAGTGACCATAAGTTAGGCCAAAAGTAGCCCTGATCTGAATAACTAGGAAGGCCATAAGATAAGGCTTTCTCTGCCAACACAGCTTGGCAGAGAAAGATAAATCAAAAGTGACTCCAGCCAACAAGATAAGGGGGACAGAATATGGGGAACACCATGTGGGCTTTGAGCTTTGAAAGCTAATTCTATGTAGCAGAATGACCAATAAGAAGGGATCAGGTTCAGACAAAGAACTGCAGCCTATTTAATGCCTCAAGACAAAGAAAGCAGCGGCCACCCTTCTCAGGGCCTCTCTGCCCGTCCAGGAGGGACAGAGTCTTGGGCTTAGAATTTAGAATTAGGCTTTAGAGGTCGTGTCTGCTTGCAATAAAGTTTCTGTACTTTTCGCCTATCACCCTTTGTCTGTGGCTTCATTCTCAGAATCCATCAGGACAAGAACCTGGGAATTCAGGGCCTTCCAGTTCAGTTTTCATGTTTCACCAGGTTAAGAATCTCTGTTCATTACAGCTTGGGGAATTTCCATGAGTTTTCTCTAAAGATTTGGAAAAGAGAGATGTTGAGGGCCCCGTAATTTGAAATAACACTTCAAATTTCCCACACTAGTACTTCCTGTGAGAAGCCCTGGATTAGGAAAGCATGAGCTTCTGATATTGGAAAATTCACAAACTGAGTCAACCAAGAACTCTGTAAGCTGCCTAAAACAGCTCCCTGCTTTCCTGGTGGGATCCACAAAGTAGGTTGCCCGCGATATTTTTAAAATCATGTAGGGAATATTTGGAGGCCTGATCACAGAGTACACATTCAAATGAGTCATGCTGGTGACCTGCACTTGGAGCCATAGAGACACAGCCGTGAAGGAAATCAGAGCTTCTGCAAAACAGCTTGTACCTTCCGATATGTCATACTCTCCGAATAGAAGTGAGGGATGAGGTGCCATGAGGGCGGCTCCTTGAGCTGCTGCACGTTCAAACTGCTTCCAGATCTCTGGCTGGGGATGGACTACCTTCAATTCTACTGGGAAGGGGTCTCACTCTTTCTTATCTCCACGGGCACCACGGAGCTGCCGTGAAAGTGGGCACCCCTGCCATTATATGCCTTTTTCACTAACTCCATAAAGGGAGAAAAGTAGAAGCTTATGACATTTCATCTTACCTTTTATTTTTCCTAACTAACCTTATAAATTCTAACTCGTAATGGCCTTAGTTTGAATGTAACAAGCCAATCTATATGATACAGCATAAAAATGGAAGAGTCCATGGTACTTTAATTATGATGCACGGGCCTAAAAAAGTCCCTCAGCAACCCTTTTTATTATGTTAGATGTGAATAAAGCAAACACATACAAAATGAAATGGTTCTTTTGTTACCAAGGGGATGTTCTGATGGACAAAAAAATGCATATTGCACAATATGGATAATGACGCTGCATGTCTGTTGATTATCTATTCCTTCCTTCAAAAGTTCATTTCATACCACTGCTTCACAACTGTGGGTTCAGAGGTACAATACGCTGATGCTGGATGCTCTATGGATGACATTCTGCTGAAGACATAGACTTAGAGGACAAAATGCGTTTTTTAAATCCTCACCCAAGGATATTTTTTCCATTGCTTTTTAGAGAGAGTGGAAGGGAGGGAGAGGGGGGTTAGAGAGAGAAATATTGATTGGTTGCCTCCCACACGTGCCCCTTGGGGGCTGGGGAACTTGCAACCGAGGTACGTGCCCTCGACCTGGAATCAAACCTGGGACCCTTCAGTCCCCAGGCCAACACTCTAATCACTGAGAAAAACTGGCTAGTGCTGACAAAAATTTTAAATGCATTTAGTAGTCTAAAAAAACGGACTTTTTTTCCCCCGCCACAGAGAACAAGAATCCTCTCCCAGGTCCTCAGAAATAACAACTCTGATGCTGTACAAGCAGTATTTTCTTACTTGACTGCAGCAGAAATCTAAGTTTCTCCATTTCTCCTGAGTCCTGTGCTATTTATGAATGCAAATAAGGAACAGAACTTCCCCTCCCTAATTGCACCTGGCAGATAGTCAGAATGGCAGATTGGGAATATTCTTAGTCAGTGAATTCCTTAGATAGAGCCAAGCACCCGACTCACAACAATTAAAACTTCACTTTTACCTCCACAAACACCATCACCATCACTGTCATTCCCTGCAGCCGGAGGACGTACCTAAGCTGCCCAGGTCGTCTCTCCATGCATATGTCTTTACTTCCTAGCTTTATTTTTAAAATAAATATTTGTTGGTAGATATACTCTGGGACTTTAAAGTCAGACCAGTTTAAGATATTTCACCTATCACTGGGCAGGACATACAATTATATGTTTCAGGGCCTGAGCCATATTTTCTCATAGTCACTGTGAGATTGGTTTGATGAAAAGAACGCTGATTTTGATTCCTGGTTCTGCCAATTGTGTGACCTTAGAAAAACAACTTAAGCTGTTGAACTTATGTTTTCTTATCTGTGAAATGGGAGTGATAAAGTTTATAATACCATCTTCAGAGTTACTGTAATGACAAAAATTAGATTACATATATTAAAGTTCTTGGTAAACTAAAATATGCTTTTAAAAAAATAACATTATTTCTACAGTTCATAACTCCTTACTTCTACTGACAAAATAGATTAAAGATCAAATGTACATCTGCCACTTGAAGCATTTTATATTTGTAAAATAGCACAAAAATTCCTTTTTTTAAAAAATAATGTGTGTCTTTATCTTCATGCCAATTAACAGAAAGCAGCTGGCTAAAGCAGTGCTTGGTCAAGTCTGTGAACAAAATCAGTGGAAGATCTAGATTTAGAATAATGCTGTTCTCTAGAATATATATATTACTTATTTACTTTCACTATTTAAAAATTGTTATCATATTTCATAAATCAAAATAGATTAGTTAAATTGCCCTGGCCAGGAGGTTCCATTGATTGGAGCATCACCGTGTACATACCCCAAAAGGTGCAATTTTCAATCAGTACATACCTAGATTGTGGGGAAATTGATCTGTTTCTCACATTGATGTTTCTCTTTCTCTCTCTCTCTCTCTCTCTCTCTCTCTTCCTTGTTCTCTCTTCCTTACTCTCTAAAAATCAATGAAAACATATCCTTGGGTGAGGATTAAAAAAGTAGAATAGTTAAATAAAAATTTTTCTTACACAGGACCCAGAAACTTTAAAATCTTAGATGGTAATTATCTCTCCTTGTTCTTTCTTTGTTGTTGTGGTCAACATTCTAGGCAGAAAGTTGGTTTATTTTAATGATTAATTGGTAGCTATTTTTGCCTATCTGTGCCTCTGTTTTGTTATCTATAAACTGAGAATAATATTAAAGCTTCCTTGATAGGTGTGCTGTGAAGCTTAAATGATGTAATAAAATTAAAATGCTCAGAATTCTTCCAGAAACAAGTAGCACTCCTAAAAATATTACTACTTTGTATTAGTATCCTTCATTCACTCAGCTCATTGAATTATCACCTTATATATGTTCAAGGTGCTGTTCTGAGGGTTTGAGATATAAAAGTTAATACAATGAACAAAGAGTCCAGCTCTCATGGAATTTGTATTCTAGTTTGAGGAGGGGAGAGACAGACAATAATCAATAAGCATAATAGGAAAAGAGTTTCAATGGACACAGACACCAGTGGGGTGAGGGCATGAGTGGGGGGAGGAGGGACAATGGGGGGATAAGGATACATATGTAATACCTTAATCAAGAGAGAAAATTTTAAAAAAAGAAAAGAGTTGCCCTAACTTGTTTGGCTCAGTGGATAGAGCGTCGGCCTGTGGACTGAAGGGTCTCAGATTCGATTCCGGTCAAGGGCATATAGCTTGGTTGTGGGCACATCCCCAGTAGTGGGTGTGCAGGAGGCCGCTGATCACTGTTTCTCTCTCATCGATGTTCCTCTCTATCCCTCTCCCTTCCACTCTGTAAAAATATATTTTTTTTTTAAAAAAAGAAGAGAGTTTGATAATTGCTATGGGAAAAGTGTAGGGAAAAGTAGGGGCAATCAGGTGTATTGAGGATCAGGAATGGGGGGAATTAAATTTAAACAGAGTAACCATAGTGAGCCTAATTAAAAAGATACACATAAGGAACAATTTGAAGAAATGTGTTAGATAAGTACATATAGGGCAGAAAAAGTTCTAAATATAGAGAACCAAGAGTGCAAAAATCCTAAAGCAGGAATAGGCCCATCACATCTATAATAATAAAAGCATAATATGGTAATTAAACCAGACAGCCAAATGACCTTCTGGATGGCATTCCGGATGTCCTTCTGGACGAAGCCGTGGCCCAGGCAAAGGCAGCTAGGGGGGATCAGGCAGGCAGGCAGAGTGGTTAGGGGCGATCAGGCAGGCAGGTGAGTGGTTAGGGTCAATCAGGCAGGCAGGTGAGTCGTTAGGGGCCATCAGGCAAGTAGGCAGGTGAGCAGTTAAGAGCCAGCGGTCCTGGATTGCGAGAGGGATGTCCGACTGCTCATGTAGGGATCCCTGAGGGATCAGGCCTAAACTGGCAGTCAGACATTCCCCGAGGGGTCCCTGATTGCGAGAGGGTTCAGGCCGGGCTGAGGGATACCCCCTTCCAATTACGAATTTTGTGCACCGGGCCTCTAGTGTAAGAATATTATGGAGGTCAATGTGACTAGATAGAGAGAACAGTGATAGGAGATGAAATCAGGGAGAGAATGAAAGGCAGAATATGTAAGACCATGTAAATTCCTGGAAAGACCTACACTTGGGAGCAACTGGAGGTTTCTAGAGAAGGAATAAAGCCATCTGACTGATGTTTTAATAAGATCAAACTGCCAGTTGTGTTCAGGATATGTTCTAGGCAGGTGAGGGCAGACACAGAGAAACAAGTTAGAAAGCAATTAGAATGTCTGAGGTGAGAGATGATGGAGGAGGCTTGGACCAGGGCACAGCAATGGCAATGATGACAATATTTTGAAGGTAAAACTAACAGAATCACCTTATAGAAAATAATTTCTACAATGCCTTGCTTCAATTGCTATGCCACAGAAAGCTCCCAGAAATCATCACAGAAACATTTGATTGAGCTATAAAGATCCTGAAGCTTTCAAAAGAAATGTGGGAATTAAATATAAAGATTAATACAAGCTCTGTACAAACAGCTTCTATATAGAAAAAGATTATTTAAAAAGAAGGTTTGATTATTTTGTGAAAGATAGAGGGGGCTGATATCAAATATTGATTTGGTGGCCTACTACTTCTGTTACTCCCAGGGAGACAAAGCAAAATATAGATGCAAACCTAGGGGAAAAAAAGGCAAGTTCTATAGAGCTGAGGCAGTAGATTGTTGTTTTAGTGCAGAGTGTGCAAGCAGGTTACTTGGGTGTGAACTCTTGTTTTGCTTCTTACCAGCCTCAGTTTCTTTATGTGAAGAATGGGGGTGATGATAAGAATAGTAAAAACTTGAAAGTTAAGGATTAGATAAATTATTGTAAGAAAAGGGCTTAGAGTAGTGCCTAATGGTGGGTGTTTGGAGGGAGGGTTTCTGTGTTTCATGTTGACCTTTTATTGCCCTCTTACACCACCATTTCTCAGCAAGTTTGCAAAAGCACTAGGTTATTACGATGTAGGTGATTAGCCTCTGAAGGACTGAGTCATGGTCAACAAACCCAAATGAATTTTATTCCTAATCCAAAGTAACTTATTTTCTGTGAAATAGATACAGCAAAGGGACCATATACTGTATACATGGCAGCAAGTATAAAATTTTCTTCCAGAACATGTGAACGACAGAGAAAAAGTACCAGAAAGCAAAAGGCAGCTGGATGACTTTAAGAACTGTTTTATCAGAGTTGCAGTAACCTGAGAAGTCACCATTTCCTCCTGTAGGACTGCTTAAAAAGGAAGCAAGGATCCTAGTATCAATCAGTCAGTAAAGGTAATTTCTAGGTAGCGATGGGAGTACATAATAATTATCCCTCCCCCTCCACAAGATCTTTAGCACATGACAGTCTGCATCTCTTCTCCAATTACAAAACCCTTTCCATAACTCTGCCTCTAGTACATGTTCGCATTTCCAGGATTTCAATTTATTTTATACTAATTTTACTCATTATATTTGAGTTGACAGTTTTCTGGTTACCTACTAATATTGAGGGCTACACATTCACCTCATTATTCATATACGCATGTCATATTTTAAAGTTCATTATTTCTTTGAGAGGAATATGTGATCAACTAATTAATTTCATGCATGAATAAATTTTAGTTAGGTTCATTTTAAGAAACTATTTTCCCCCAATTGTATCTAAATCTGGTCTCTTAAGAGGGCTCCATTCTGACACTCATTCTTTACTTTTAGTAATTAGGAAAGAAAGGAGAGAAAACAAAATGGGCGGTGGATGCCCAGAGAAGGAACATGTTTCTGCTCAATATGACTTAGTAAGATGGGATTCAGAAACCATTGGAACTTGGACCACGTTTGGAGCTGTCACTTAAATCCATCAAATTCACCACAGGAGACATTCCAATGGGCCATGATCTCAAGATGACAGCTCAGAGCCCAAAGTGATAAAAAACAAAAACAAAACAGAGTTAGCTTCTTTCAGTCATTAATCATTCTTTCTGTAATTCTATTTTTTCTCCTTATTTTTTTAAACCCACCCAGATATTTTTGCTTCTTTTGGAGTGCTCCCAAGCATTTCTTTTACTCAATACAATTACATTTTACTATGTGACCCACAGGGCTCACCAGAATTTGGCACTGCTTTGGAAGTTTCAATCATTTTCCTGGGCCGAGAGGAACTCTGTTGAGAAGATAAAATATGGCATTTTAGCAATAATGATGTTGCATTGCCTTGTGTAAGTACTGAATTAGTGTTTCAGAAAAAAAACCTCAATAACTTATAATAATATTTTCTGGAACAAAAAATCTGGCAGACTTAGTTTATGATTTTTAGACAAAATTTAAAACAAAGATGTGTGCATAATACACACTAATAAAATCATAAGGAGACATTACTATTATAAAAGAAAAATAAGCACTCAAATGTAAAATTGATTATATTTATTCAATTATGCTATTAGAGCAATTTGAAATAATGTTCATTGATAAGATGCTCTGATTTAATAAGTTACTCAGACATGTGATGTTTGCTTTAAGGGCAAACATCCTATCTTGTCAATTATTGGGAATATAAAACAATATTGCTAACAAGATTCTTCCTATAAGCACAGAATAAAGAAGAGTTTCTCATGGGGTAAGCATTATCAGATTTACTTGCATGAAAATTAGCATGAAAGTGACTCCAAACTCTGGAGAGAATTGCACACAAACCTACAGAGCAAAGTAGGAGAGCAATAAAGACATCTCTATTCCTTGAGAGATAAAGAGATGCATCTTGTGACTGTTTCCTATAAAGCTCATAAATTAAATTTAGAAGTATGTGTTGACAGGTTCATACATCAGAAAGGCCATGGCCTTGCATTGTAAAACCCAGTTTTAGGATACTTATTGGGCCTTCATGTTCATGAGGAGACAGCCTAAGGAGGAGTGGATAGGGAGGCAGCTGCCTCCTTCCTTTTTATTAAAGAAAAATAATGTCATCATTTCACCCTTATATGACGAAGAAGAACAATTTGAATAATATTTATTAAGAAACAGAGTATCTGCGGGCACTCTCTGTGTATGGATGTATGTAGACAGGTATGTGTGTGTGTCTTCCCATCTTTCTTTTTTTCTGGATGATTTTAATTACTGGATCATGAGTTATAAATATAATTAACTCTACAAAATTTTATTTTGAGCAGTCAACACATGATTAAAATCCCTTTCCATATATTTGGAAGTCATTTGTATGGTTACATCAACTATGCCATCTGTTGGTTAAATTAGGCTCAAATAAGAGTATGTTTTTGAAACTGACTTAATATGTGCAAGAATGATTTAAAATGAAGATTCCAAACAAGGTGCTTCACAGTTCTCTCCGAAAAAATACAAGTTTTTAAATATTAGAACTAAGGAGCATAATTCTTATTATTTGTCTCTGGTATGGTATTACTTGAAAAAAATCTAGGATAGTTTAATAAGGTAATAATACAATATTAAAAGGTGTATAAATTTTTTACTAATTAAAAACATTAGAAATTTATATGAAAATTGTAAAAGACTGCCATTTAAAACAGCAAAGCAACTCACTCAGCAAATTCCTACAAAAATATTTGGAAGCCTTACAAAGAAAACTATTAAAATATAGTAAGGGGCATAAGTGTTTCTACAATGGAGAAATATAACATATTCTTGGCAAGGAAATCAACACTGTAAATACAGAACTTTGTTAATTTATCTGTAAGTGCACTAAAATTCCTGTGAGAATACCAAGGGGACTTTTTCCTGACTGGACAGTGTTTCTACAGTTCACCCGGAAGTGTTCATTTGGGAGAAGTCAGGCAATTCTGAAAAAAAGATAACTTTTCATTCTTTCTCTATTTTTTTTCAATAAGACACACTGTAAAGCCTTAGGAATTAAAAGAGTGTGGTAGTGCAAGAGCTATAGATGAGATAATGCAACAGACTTTAAATATAAAAAGCAATGGATTTAAATATAAAAATTAAAACCAGAATTGTAGGAAAAAACTATTTGGAGTTTTTAAGATAGAAATCAGATTGGGAGTATCTTTCTAATATATCACTAAAGCCAGAAAGCACAGGAACTTTAATAGACTTAATTACAAAATGAAAGGTTCAGAGTGGGCCAGGATCGCGCACCAAGACATGAGGCTATATGTATCAAAAAAGATTTTATTCCCGACACCTGGGTGCAGGTGGGCGGAGACCGAGAAAGGCATCAGCGAAGAGAGCAGGGAGAGATAGGTTTTTATTGATCCTTGCTGGCTGCAAGCCGCTCTGCTGACGTAAGGGTCTGGTCCATCCTTGGTTCCTCCCATGCCCGGTGTCTTCTGGTTATCTGAGCTATGCTGTGCTCAAGGCTGCAAGCTTTCTGCAAGATATCTGCTAAGCACAATAAGTTTTTCTCAGCCCCTTTTTGTTCTCTTTAACCCTTTCACAAAACAAATAAGTAGCAATTAACTTCTCTATGGCAAAAAATATACCTTTGACAAAATTGTAAGACAATTTCTAAACTAAGAGAAAATAATGTTTGCAGCACATCTGACAGAGAATTGATAACCCTAATAGGCAAAGGGCTCTTACAAATCAACAGAAAAAAGAACCCAGAAGACACTCAGCCAATTCATGGGAAATGTAATCTTAATATTATATTTTAAAAATCAACTCCACTAACAGAGAAAAGAAAATGAATACAAATTGATTAGTCACTTTCCATCTACCTGATTGACCAATAATAATGAAATAAACAACAACAACAACAACAACAAAAACAAAATGATATACAAAACCATAAAATGGGAACTATATCCTACCCTGTTGTTAAATGTGTTCATACAAACCTTTAAAAAATGACTTGGCAATATTCATGAAGATTTAAATATGTATACACCATGATTCCAGAAGTAATTCCAAAGAGATAATTGCCAAGTGATTAAATATGTATGGTATATGATATTCATTGTTATGAAGTTTTTAACAGTGAGATGTTGCAAACAAGCATAAAAAATGACTGATTCAATAAACAGCTGCAATATTTGATATTATGTATTTTAATTTGAGTAAAGATATTCCTCCTGAAATTCTATCAAGCACATTAAAAATGAGTAGGTATATCTATTTTTGTAGTGATATGTTCAGTGGGAAAAATGCAGGTAACAAAATAGTATTTACAAAATGATCTCATTTTTATAAAGTTTTTTTGTGTGTGCAGATATGTCTGAAGAGAGCCATTTGGAAAAATGAGAGATTTTAACATTTCCTCATCTAGTTACCTGTATTTTGATAAATTCTTTAAAAATATATTCATAATTAAAAATGATGCTTTTACTTTTAAAATTAATTAATACAGTTTAGAAATATATGCTCAATTATGTCCAGTATTGTTCAAAGTATGGAGAGTGGTTACTTTATACACTGCTTGTGGGAGCATAAACTGTTTTTACAATTTCTGAGATAATATGGCAATATACATCTAAAGTCTTAAAACATGCATATTTTTGACCCAACATTTCCAAACCAAATAAATTTTTTTGCAAATAGACATAAGAACAGGTGCTGTCTGTATCACAAAGAGGTTCCCTGAGCAACATAGAGGTTGGAGCAGTCACAAACCAGAAGGCCACAGATGACTCAAAAAGTGTGTTTGTTTTATTTTAAATGTAAGTCAACATTTAAATTTTGAATGTTTCACATAGAAATTATGGGTTCCAGATCTTCCTGAAAATTTGGAAGATTTGGCATACTGGGGCCAGACATGCCCTTGACCATGGGCAGTTGGAACTAAGTAGTGGCTGCCATTTTGAGACAGGGTTTATGCTAGCAGCTTCACCCCCAACCCCTACTACTTCTATGATTAGTCGTTGCATTTATTTATCCCCACTTGGCTTTTGGATTTGCAATTCCAAGTTAAGGTATTTGCCAATCAACCAAAGAAAGATAATTAAATCTCAGCTCATTTACCAGCAAATCTGTGATACAGTGTAGATTTGCACAAAAGGATTCTATTTTTACATTCATGATTCTTCATTGGTCCCAGGTCCCAGGTCACTGACTTCTCCAGCAGTTTTATGATCTTACTAGAGGCCCAGTGCACGAAATTTGTGCACTCGGGGGTGGCGGGGGTGTCCCTCAGCCCAGCCTATGTCTGACGGCTTCTGGCTGAGCAGTGTTCCGCCTGTGGGAGCGCACTGACCACCAGGGGGCAGCTCCTGCAGTGAGCATCTGCCCCCTGTTGGTCAGTGCACATCATAGCGACTGGTCGTTCAGCCGTTTGGTCAATTTGCATATTAGCCTTTTATTATATAGGATATGATCTTATATTGCCTAACCCAAACGGATTTACTTTTTAGTTTGGGGCCTGGAATTCTGAATAGAAGACCTGTGTAGGCTTCACTGTTTAGTGGAACCTTCAGCTTATCAAATGCATTGCCTTCCTCTGTCGTGAAAGTTCCTGGCTCACCTCATCAGATACTCTTCTAGTTGCTTTCCTTCATTTCATTATAGATTTGCTTTGGATGGAGACCAGATCTATTAACTCTCCATTTCATCAGGAGCACCGGCAACAGTTTCAGTCTGCCACTGCTTCTCCTTGAGCTATGAGCTTCTATGCTGGGGATTTTTTTCCCCCAAAAATAGTAACATAGCCCGATTTATATTGGAAATCTGTCAAATTGCATTAAACAGTTCTTGATTGAATTAGCAGTTCCCAAGCCTCTTTCTCACAGCTGTCACAGAGAAGAACTGCACAATCTGTTCAGCTGGTTCCAGCAGGTGTTTTTGTCTTGACTAAAGTTCCTTCTTTATAGCAGCCTGTCTGGAGATTGAAGTTTTTCTTAGGAGGATTATGAGAGGAAATCAAGGAGAAGCATTTGTTTTTCACACCAGCAATTTCTCTTAGTGTTTATCAGTTAACACAAACCCTGTGAGTTATCTGCTTCATAGCTCAGCAAAACTAAAACTATGGTCCTGAACCGTAGGGTGCAAAGAGGGGACTAATCCTGAGCTCCATAAAATGAGATGCTTTTAAAAGAGACACGTAAATAATAGAAAGGCCTGATATTTAAGCGTCAGAGTTCTGAGTTAGTATTTATATCTTCCAGTTTGATGATGGCTCATAAAGATATGTTAGGGAAACAATATTATGGTAAAGGATTGGACTTTGATGCTGAAGTAAAATTAAGGTGGAAAAACAACTTATTTTATACATAAGGGGACGTATGCCAAAGGAAGTAAGGGACATGCTAACAGACACACAGAGGCTAATGGGGGGGGCCAGGGTAAGAATTCTAATCCTGTGCATTCGGGTCATCATATAAATGATGCATCATTTAAAGTGTAAAACTCCTGTTTGCTAAAAGCCTTAAATCAAGAAAGGACTATCAGACATGTACTGTGTACACACACACACACACACACACACACACACACACACACTGAAACAAACACCCTTTTCCAGATTAACAAGCCCTGGTGAGAATGTGTTAACCAACAAATTCCAATGTGTCCATCAGAACCACTCACAGGAAAAGAAACAACGCCATTCAAAAGTAAGTGAAAAGTTAACTTTGAAAGAAGTATCTTAGAAATAAAAATAATCATTAGTTGAGAAAAGAGAAGCAAAACAGTAGATTTAGCATTTGAGTAGTGGCAGTTTCTACTTGATGAGACTGGTGAGTTTGAATGTGAAGTATTCTTATAGGTCAGTTTCTGTGGGCTGAGAAGGTCCTAGGAGGAGCCAAAATTAAGTGGAGGATGTGGGAAGGTCAAAAGAAAAGAACCCAGCTACAGAGATGACCCAAGAGATGACCAATAGACATATAAAAAGATGCTCAAGTCACTAATCATCAGAGAAATGCAAATTAAACCCACAATGAAACATCACCTTACACCTGTCAGAGGGCTATAATCAATAAGTCAGCAAACAACAAGTGTTGGAGAGGATGTGGGGAAAATGGTTCTCGATTGCACTGTTGGTGGGAATGCAGATTGGGGCAGCCACTATGAAAAGCAGTATGGCTGTACCACAAAAAATTAAAAATGGAACTGTCTTATGACCCAGTAATCCCACTTCTAGGTATATACTTGAGGAAACCCAAAACACTGATTTGAAAAAATATATGCCCCTAATTTTATTGCAGCATTATAATTGCCAAGATATGGAAGCAACCCAAACACCCATAAATAGGCAAATGGATAAAAAAGTGGTGGTACAAATTTACATTAGAATATTACTTGGCCATAGAAAAGGATGAAGTCTTACCATTTGTGATAGCATGATGGACCTAGAGGGTATTATGCTAAATGAAATGTCAGCCAGAAAAATACAAATACCATATGATTTAATTTATATGTTGAATCTAAAGAGCAAAATAAACAAAACAGAAACAGACTCATAGATACAGAGAACAGACTCATAGATTCAGAGAACAGCTTGCCAGAGAGAAGAGAGGTTTTTGGGGGGTGGGTTGGGGGGAGAAGTGGGTGAAAAAGGTGAAGATATTAAGAAGTACAAATTGGTAGTTACAAAATAGTCATGGGGAGGCAAAGTACAGCATAGGGAATATAGTCATTAATATTGTAATAACTATGTATGGTGCCAGGTGGGTACTGGAAATATTGGAGGGAACATTTTGTAAAGTACATGATTGTCTAATCACTATGCTATACACCTGAAACTAATACAAAATAATATTGAATATATACAATAAATAATCAATGTGCCTAAATTAAAAGGAACTGCAAACAAACAAATAAATAATAAAAAAGGAACCTGGCTGGTATGGCTCAGTTGGTTGGAGCTTCATCCCGTGCATGGGAAGGTCGTGGGTTTGATTCTTGGCCAGCACATACCTCAGTTAGTATGTGGTAGGCAAACAATCAATCTCTCTCTCACTCTCTCTCCCCCTTCCTCCCTCTCCAAATCAATTTTTAAAAATAAATAAATGAATGAATGAATGAATGAATAAATAAATGGAGCCCAGCTATAGAGGTTAGATCCAGAAAACTTCCCGGGTGATACAAAGATTCTCTGCTGAGGTGTTTTGCAATCATCAAATAACAATGTCCAATCTGGGGAACAGAGACTGTTAAAAGAGAAATCCTAGGTGCAAATTCTCTTCATAATTTAAGAAAAGAGGAAATGATGTGAGGAAATCCCCCATATGTAACATGCCCCTGCCATTGTGCAGCAGCTGTGGGGCGGTGCCCAGTTCTGGGGAAGCAAGGTTGGCAAGAGGAAGAGCAGAGGTCCAGTCCTCTGGAGGGATTAGGGTCCTGGAGGGAGGAGTTACAGAAACCACTTGTGGATGCATCCTTTGACCATGTGGATAGAGGCGGAAGATGGAACAATTCTAAGAAAGTTATTAGGTGATAGACTAACAATCCACTAATGACTCACTGCATCATGCAGGTTTCATGGTTTTTACATGTGCTGATAAGGCCCAGATTATGGGATAATTGCAAGTATTAAATAAGATATCAAATTTAAAATGGCTTATGTAGTTCCTGGTCCATAATAGACCTTCAATAAATGTTAGTTCACCCTGAAATAAGGGCACATATCAATTTCCATCAACCCTAATTTTTTATCAACATGCACACATTTATCTAAATGATGTTTTTCTGTGTACATTTCTTCATGTTGTATTTACTCATGAAACAATATAGTGAGAGATTTGAGCTCATTGAGATACAGACATGAAATAATTTTATATATTTTAACAACTGCACAAAAATCCTTCATTCTAGCCATGTAGCTATTCTCTCACTTAAGAACAGAAAGAAATGAGAGATGCTTATCTTAAGAAAGCAGGACAGAGGTGAAATGGGAGACTGAGGGTTTGGAAAAGTTCCCTGAGAGATTATTGCTTTTCTTTACAAGCTATTCTAAAAAAAGATTTGAGGGGTTAGCAGTATACATATATTTCTGTGTTGAAAAGAAAAAAGATGACATGGTAGAGGCTCAGCCATCCTATTCCTGATGTGGCTAAGCACAAAGGACATTAAAAATATTTAACAAATCCCATGGCACTGCTGCTAGTTAAGATTATATATAAATCAATATAAACTAAAATTTTAAAATTTATTTTCTAAATCCTTTATTATAAACTCCATATAACACATATATGTGTATATGCACATAGATATAAAACACATGAATATATATATATATGCTTGTCAATTGGAAGTTTCAGTGTTTTAACCTACTAGCAGCCCAGCCTATGAAGAACTGCATAATCCAGCCCTCATTTAGTTACTCAGCCTCTTTTATTGCCAATTGCTTCCTCTACTCTTCTTTGTGGCCTCAGTAAGCTGCTTTCATATCTCCCTGCTTTTCCAACACCACTTCCTTTGCCTGGGATAGACTCTGCTTGGCAAATGTCTCATCTTCTTTCAAAGGCTATCACATGCCATTTTCTCAATAAATACTTTCCTGGATCCAGGCTTTTGGGTCCTGGTTCATTCTGATCTCTTTCCCATTAATAAGAGAGTTTGTGATATAAGACATCACAGAATTCCTACAATGGTATTCATAAGGCTGGGACCCATCCATTCCAGCGGCTGGACATCTTCCGTTTGCTTAAGAGTCTTCCAGTTTGTACTATGCCATGGTGGTCATGTCAAATGTAGAGAAATCACTTGCTCCTGATGTCAATTGAATGTTAATAGACTAGAGGCCCGATGCACGAAATTCATGCAAGAGTAGGCCTTCCTTCCCCTAGGTGCCGGCACCGGCTTCCCTCTGGCACCTGAGACCCAGGCTTCCCTCACAGGCCCAGCTTCTTCCTCCGGTCTAATTAGCATATTATGCTGTTATTATTATAGATTCTCTGTGAACTATTTGGACAGGGACCTGTACTGATCTCTACTGTCCAGTCTTATGACCCAGTGATTCCACTTCTGAGTATATATCCAGCAGCTGCTAAGCCAATGTGCAGCCACTAAAACATCCCTCCCTCTACCATCTCTGCTGCTCGCTTTCCCAAAGCAAAAAGGATGAATGAACAGAATAACTGAAGGATATACGTAAAAGAGCATGTAAAACAATGGAAGGGTACAACCACTTTCAGCAACCCAACGAGCTTCCTCTTTCCTGGAAAAAGCAAAATAAATATCTGTCAAAATAGGACTTATTTTCTGAAAAACATTCAAGCACCTATGAAGCTAGAATAAAGACTTGTAAAGAAAGGGCAAATGGAGATTAGAAGGCAAGGCTAGGCGATCTGGGAAATGATGTTAATTGCTCTGATAATAATTTGATAATGATACCACCAAGATTACCCCATAATAACTTTGCAAAACTTTATTCATAACAAAATGCAGGGCAAGCCAGATGGGATTCTATATACAGGAGACATACTTCTCCCATTTTGGATCACTGCATTGGGAGGTAACTTCCAAACAAGTTAGGTTTTCCTGTTTCACTTACCTTCCTCCATTCTCTGCTCCCCTTCTCATTCATCACAGGGTGTCAAGGGAAAGGTCTGGAAGCACAGTGATGAAGTGGCTATTACAGAAAGAGCACTTAAGCTTTTATCTATTTGCAAGTTGTGATATCAAGTCACAAATATAAGAGGAAAATGAGTGACTATATATTGTTTCATTTTATCTTAGAGACAATATTACTTCTTATTCTACAACTTCTAATACATTCTTTGGAATAATTTTACATTTTTTTCAGGAAATGAAGTTACACTGTTACCCTGAGAAATGTTGCTTGTTATCTCAGAACAAATATGTTCTGTCCACTTTTCTTTTGACTTTTGCCATTGTTCTCCTGCAAGATTATTAAGTATTTATTATTATCTAAGTATTTTTATTCTCGCTGGCCCTGTTATTAATAGGTACAGCACCTTGTTATCTTCCTTTCCTAAGAACTCATTCTGCTCAGTATTTGTACTTCTATAATACTTGGGTTGAAGGATGGCTCATTTCAGTATTTTATGGGATGTATCAATTTTGTTAAATTCACTTCTGAAATAATTCTGGGGCAAAAAATAAGTCTGTGGATATCCAATATTGAGAGAGACAAAAAAATTAAAAGTACATTTTGAAAAACATTTCTTTTAATGACCATTTCTTCTGACATAAATTATCAACATGGGCAGGAATGGCTCCTTCCTGCCTCAGAGATCTCCCTGGAAAATGTATGTCTCCATGTATCATCATCAGTGTCACACATCTGCAAAGTACAACATGTCATGGGACACCTTCAGGGACCTGAAAGGGTCCCATACCCTTCCAAATGTTTGTCTCACCAGTTCCCTAAGGGTTTAAATTCCTCTGCTAAAAGCTATGCCTTTAGTTTCAGAAGAAACAGTTACGTTTAAATTTTAACTAACCTGATAAGAAAAGTGGACTAGCTAAAATGAAAAGATACAAAGTATTAATCTCTTTTTTTATGGGATAAAGTTTGAGGAAGAGAGAGAAGTCAGGGGTATTGTACAGTTGCAATGGCCTCAATGGCAGGACTTTCACATGTAAGAAATGACACAAAGGATGTCTAGAAATGCTAGAAAAAAATTGTTCACCTTATAGTATTTTTTCGGTATGTGTGATTTTTAGGATTCATTGCAGGATATATTAAAGATTTTATTTTAGTAGGTTTTCCATTTGTTTTCTTTTTCAACTAAAAAGAAATCATGGTGGCTACCTGAGCTCATGTCTCCTTGGCTCCCTCCCCCCCTTTTTATTATTCATTCTTTCATCCAAAGAGAATTATTTTCTTTATGTCAGAAATAAACATTTACCAAGCACTATTAAAGGTGGTAGAGTTTCTAGGAAAAAATACACCATCTCACATGCACGGTGTGGTTTGGTTGTTTAGCACTGACCCATGCACCAAGAGGTCAAGAGGTCACCGGTTTGATTCCAGGTCAGGGTACATGTTCAGGTTGTGGGTTCAATTCTGATCAGGGTGCATATGGGAGGCAACCAATCTCTCTCTCTCTCTCTCTCTCTCTCTCTCTCTCTCTCCTTCTCTCTCTAAAAAATCAATGGAAAAAAATATCTTCGGACGAGGCTTTAAAAAGAAAAGAATAAATCCAGTTGTGCTGACAATTACATGGTAATGTAGAAGATATTAGAGCAATGCCTTAAAATTATTAAAGAAAATTACTTCAAAACCTACACATCTACATTCAGTTATATTATCAATCAAATATATGGATAGACTAATTCTAGTCTTCAGAGGTACGAGATCTCAGAATTTTACCTCCCATTCATTCTTTGTTGGGAAGTTAATAGAGGATGGGTTTTATCAAATTAAAGGTATAAATTGATATAGAGGAAGTCCTGGGATCCAAGATATGGAGAGCCAAAAGGAAGAAATCGAATAAAGAGAATTCCTAAGTATTCTGTGAAGAGAAGTGCTAGAACGGCAGAGGTACAGCAGCCTAAAAAACCATGGGCCCAGATTTGTCAGGCAAACTGAGGCCTCTAAGAGGAATGGATTCAGCATAAAGAGAATAATGAAAGAAAAGGTAAAATGACAAAAGGAGGAAGAAGTGGAGGAGAAGAAATATATAATAAGACAAAACAGTACTTGCACAGTCCCAATGAAAATATATTTAATAAAGTGAGTTACATCTTTAATGCAATGATTGGGACAGGCAAATAAAACTAGGTGTGAAGAGTGGTACACAAGAATTAAATCCTCATTTACTCTAGAAGGAAGTCGATAACTAGTCTCTGCACATGAGCATTGTAAATGGACAGTTCACATCTGCTATTTTAGACTATGGCGGGAAACACTAGGACAGCTACAATTTGGAAGTGGTAGTCCCTGTAAGGCAACATAAAAGACATTGAAATGGACCTAAAACCACCAGGTGACTTCAGTGGTGAATTCTGCATTGCTTAGGCAGGGGTGGGGAAACTTTATTCTGCCAAGGGCCATTTGGATAGTTATAACATCATTCTCGGGCCACACAAAATTAGCCTGCTATAGTTGGTCAAATATTTAATTAACTCACCCCTAATGCCTTGGCAGGGCCAGACCAAATGATTTCGTGAGCCTTATATGGCCTGTGGGCCAGACGGTCCCCATCCTTGGCTTAGAGCATATCCTTTCAGTTTAAACTCACCCCTAATGCCTTGGCAGGGCCAGACCAAATGATTTCATGAGCCTTATATGGCCTGTGGGCCAGACGTTCCCCATCCTTGGCTTAGAGCATATCCTTTCAGTTTATAATCTGTAGGGTTCCATAAGATGATGTTCTACCCTTTATTGACTTTCTTCCCTCCTCCCCCAGAGACAAGATGTAGCGTGTAGAAAACTTACAGTAATGCAAATAATTTCTGATGATCTTAGGTATATGTCTGATTTGGGAATTTTCTACACTGGTTTCCTCATTAATTAATGAGTTAAATTAAAATCCTTGATATATGTTCATTTTATATATTCATGAAAATTGTGATTTTACCACTTTGAAAATTATTCTTTAGCATCTCTGGGAGTGGCCATTAGAGATTGGAAGAAGTGAGGAACACTTCTGGTTTTCATTGCAGGCCTTTTGCTACTGTTCGGCTTTCTAACTAAGTACACATCATTTTGGTAAAAATAACAATTAAATTCTTAGAATAAACTTTCAATATCCATCACAGAAATTGAAATATTTAAAAATAATGAGAATTGTGTAAAATGCTTAGTACTCTTGAATGGAGATAAGTTTTTATGTATAATGGGAAGAAGCAATTAAGTAGAGAATAAGGCAGGAGAATGAACTTAAGAAAATCAGAACCATCAGGACACTCAGTGCTTCTTAGGAAAAGCACACACTTCAGGACACAGTGCTCAGCCAATCTAAAATTCTGCCAAAGTCAAAGCTTACAAAAATTCTCAAATATTTTGCCATGTAGTCTGTCCAAAGCTAAATAATCCCTGAACCAACTTTTCTTGTCTCATCCTCCTGTAAAAAAAACTACCCTTCTCTTTGCTCCAAATCCTCTTGGATGCTTCCTCTCCACTCTGGTGCATTGTTTTTCTCACCCACTCTCAGTTACATCACCTGTGACCCCGCATCTCCCTTTATGAACCTCAGACACTGTCTTTTTAGCCTTCAAAACGCTCCACACAGTGTACATCCCCAGAACACCACCTAGCAATTGCCCAGCAAAGGAAACAGTGGGCATGAACTACACATCAAAAGACGATATTCCACCACACTGTGGAATGAAAATGCCAGCAGGACCCAGTACAAAGTGAATGGTCATTTTGTCGAACAAAATTAAAGATATGCAGGGCAAGAACTCTATATTCTCAACTAAGTTGTGTACAGCACAAAATATACCAACAGTACTTGATCAATAATAATTAATTCCATTCACTGTGAAAGAATCCAGCATATTCTCAACCAAAGGAAAGAAACAGAATAGCATGGACTCCCATCTCAAAGAATCTAGTTTATAAATACCTGACTTTGGAATACAGTATTTGACAAATGCTGCCCCCAAAAATTAGATCTTAAGCAATTTTATCTATCTACAGTAGTTTGTGCTCTATGGGGCTTTTTTTTTTTTAAGGAGTTTGCTTATCTGACAAGTTTGCCAGAGTCCTAGTTAAAAATGTGCATTTCACATTCACTCCCAGTGACATCAAGAGATCCAAATCTTGTTTTCTCATTCTTTTCCTTTCAGGGATCAGTGGCAGTCATTTTCGAGGTCAGTACTTTCCATCCCAGATAAGCCATAGAAAGAGAATTGTTAAGTAAGAGCACCCTCCCTGCAATGGAGCTTTGTTTATAAACAGAAAACGAGGAGCCCCAATGAGAATATTTTAAATGGCAAATGGCTGACCTCAAAGTCTTTCCAAGAGTCTGACTCAGAGGCTATCTAACACCAGCAGCACAGTGTGAAGCATCAGTAAGGAAGACGCTGGAGAGACATCCTCACCCTGTGAAACCCTGGAATGGGGGCGAGGGGCGGTGCCTGCTCACAGGCCAGCACTTCTAACAAGGACAGGGTTCCTGCAGTTCAAGTTCTGCTTCCTTTCTTCAGGTACAAAAGATGGACTAGCTGTCGTAAAAATCCTCCTAACATTTTCCTCCGAAGAAAATGACTTTGTATTGTCTGTCTAATTATTCTTTAAGTGCTTACGTACCCGCAGAGTCTAATGACCTATTTTCAGGAACTAACTGGGGACATTGACATTTTTGGTCATAATAACACCCAACTCAGAGGATTGTTGTAAGAATTAAATGAGTTTTCTTACATGAAAATGTGTTACGCCTTAAAAGTGTTTCATCAATTTTAGCCATCATCATAATAATTATGATTATTGAGCTTCAGTCACTTAATAGATGATATAGTAGATTGTATTTTTCACACTTCACAATTGTGGGGTACATGAT
>NW_005370683.1:23149-32919 GCF_000412655.1 Myotis brandtii
GGCTATTATTGAAGTAAGGCCATGATTTAAAAAGCTAACTATGACTACTTTATTAAAATAAATCCTTACTAAAATTAAAAGTATAAATTGGAAAAATATCTCAGTAAACAGACAAATATTAAACAAAGGGGTATACAAGTTATTAGGAAATGATACTAAAGTTCCAATAGATAAATCAAAAGAAAATATAATAATAAAAATCTATATCTCACAATTAAGCCTATAGATGCAACTAAAACTGGGTTAACATCTAAAATTACTAAAACATATTTTAATGATACACACAAGGTTGGCAAGGTACAAATTGGTACACATGCATTGCTACAAAGCATATAAATTATCATGACATTTTAGAAAATAATGTGATAATTTCATTAACACTTTTATAACTGATAATTGCATTATCCAAAAGAATTTTTTAAATACCTGCATGAATGTGTGTGTGTGTGTGTGTGTGTGTGTGTGTGTGTGTGTGTGTGTGTGAGAGAGAGAGAGAGAGAGAGAGAGAGAGAAAGCATGTGTATAACACTATTTATCATTAAAGAAAAATGATAGGCAACATAAATATCTAACAGGGATATTTTTAGTTCATACAATATCTACTTGATTAAAGTTCTGTTGTATTAAAAATGATGATTCAGAAGATTATGCCTTAGAAGTATGATTATCTTATATTATTAGAGGAACAGGTGGATTACAAAATCATATCATGCTATGATTGGGCAATATAGCTATAATTAGGCAAAGATAAAATAAATTTCCCAGATGAAGCTATTTCACCAGGAAAATGTATTTTTCAAGGATTCTTAATTGATACTGTTATATTAATATTATTTTTTAATTTGTAAAACTACAAAAATAAAATTTTAAAGTAGGTAAATACTTTATAATTAAAATATTCACTAAATTTTGATTTCGGATTAAATGTTCTCAAAGTGAGGCACAATTCCAATCAATAAATATATTATTTTAAAGTGTTTTTAAATTCTATTTTAAAGGTTTTAATGCAGCACTTGCAAAATCAGTTTTAAGAAACTTGAGCCTGTCCAGGTATGGAAAAGGGAGAATTGCAATTTTGGGCATGTTGAGATAAATGAGAATTTCCTGACTAATTCAATGGTCTGCAATTCTCTGATGACTTTATCTGTTAAAAAACCTATGTTGTAGTCAAAATACATTGAAACAAATATTTCCAAACTACCAAGTCCCCATGAATTTCCTCAAGGACTGCATAAAAAAAAAATACGTGAACCATAGCATTATTTCCTAGACTTTGCTCTTACCAGGAATGGCCATCTACGTAAAGATTTGGATTATATAATGAATAGATTCAGCCTCTGAACTTGTTTTTAATGCTAGTCTGAAAGACAGTACAACTTTTAATTGCCATGAGGTTACAGTCTCATATGGCCAGCTCCCTACCTGAGATCCAATAGCCACCTCACACTCACTATGTCAAGGCTTCACTACATCTTCTCACATCTGAAAATTTTTCCTCCTGTGCTTTTCCCAGTTTAGTAAATGCCAGCTATCTTTTGCCACTTCTAGACCCCAAAGTCTTGGCTACTCTTTCTCTCACACCCACATCACGACATCCTATTGATTATCCCTTTAAAAATATATCCAGAATCTAACCAATGGAATACAGAAAATATTGAGAAAATAATACTCTATCTTATCAGAAAAGACTAAAGGGAGTGTTTATTTAAAGACAACTATATTAAATATATTTTCATTCATGTAGACGAGTTTAAAAAAATGCAAGGGAAAAGAAACCCTCCTTCCAAGTTGGAAATGATTCTAATGAAGATACTCATGCTAATGGGAAGTAGTTAGATTACTTTTTAGTTTCCAGCTAATGAGTTCACAGTCGGTCATCTATGAAAATCTCTGGGAACGGGTTTACTCTGTGCTGTTCCAGCACTAGAGGTGCAAACCCCAGTCCCAGCCAGCCAGCAGATGTATCATGCCGCCCAATGAGAAACCCACCATTCAGTGGGAACCAAGCAACACCAAGAAAACAGTGCACACATATGCACTCATTGTAGCTCCGTAATCGCATTGTGTTGAAGGGAAAACATATTCAATTAACGTTTGTGAAATAATCACTGGCTCCATTGTGCAAATTCATGGGGGAAAGGCATCCAGTAATCAGAAATCTCATTGATGACTCAATATACATTGTCTTCACAAATATTTAAACCCAAACTTGGGGCCTCTGGGTGAATATAAATTGGCTGTTTCTTTTCCATCATTTGGTTCTATTCGGAGTCTGAAACATGTTCTTCATTTAAAATGTTTTTAAATCTAATATTGGAAAATCCCTCAGTGCCTTGTGTTTACCTTAATTTATGTTTTTAATATTTCTTTATTGCTTTTCTAAAGCAATGCTCATGTTTAGATGAGGAAAAACAAATACCACACATTGCAACTAAGTATGGGTAAGAGAAACAGTTTGGAATCTAATATATTACTAAAGCATTATTATGAGAAAGAACAGACAAACTAAATAGTTTAGAAAAATTAAAGCATTAATTCTGAGTCTCATTATTTATCTAGAAAAATCAGAAAAAATTCAGTGTAAGTCTAACGCCTGCACATTTAACTCACTGCTGAAACCACAAGTTGAACATATGAAGTTTCATAGGGAAAAGCTAATTGTAGTTTAGTCTTGTGTAGATATAACTATTAGCTGATCTTTGTTATGACATCATTAAAATAAAGAAAAATTGTGCCACTCTAAAAGATCTGCATTTAATTATATTGTGCAGGGTATGTCCGGCAAAATAATGTTTGTGCCCTTTTTAAGTCATAAACGACAGACATTTATTTAGTTCTCTTATGTATGTAAGGACACAATTTTTGTATAAGATATGAGTCTGGTCCCAATCAACTTAAAAAGCTAGAACAGCCCAGGAAGCAGTATTTGGAAAATAAAGGAATTTTGGCATGTGACTCATGCCCTATTCTGCCACATACTTGCTGTGGAACTTTGGGCTAGCTGTTTAAACCTCTCTAAGTCATAGTATCCTCATAGATTAAAAAAAAGATGACAATAATACCTGATTGGTTTTGAAGATTAAATGAAATAATATGTGTACATTCATTAACCAGAAAGTTGACAGATGCTAGTATTAATAATATATAATAATCAAGTATGATAATCAAATTACTAATCCAAACAATGCAATTATTATTAATATAATTTTAAACATTTTATCATTATTAATAGTCTTAAACATTATCTTATTTTTTAAATATATTTTTATTGATTTCAGAGAGGAAGGGAGAGGGAGAGAGATAGAAACATCAATGAGGAGAGAGAATCATTGATTAGCTGTCTCTTGTCTGCCTCCTATTGGGTATCGAGCCCACAACCCGGGCATGTGCTCTTGACTGGAATTGAACCCAGGACACTCCAGTCCACAAGCTGATGCTCTGTCCACTGAGCCAAACCAACTAGGACAACATTATCTTATTAATATCTTATTTATATCATCTTAAGCATTTTATCATTATCATCAATATCATCTTAAACATTTTCTAAAAATTCTCATGGCAGACAATTTGCCTTGTTCTAATTTAATTAATTAATTTATTTATTTATTACTACTTTTTGAATCCTCACCCGAGGATATTTTTTCCACTGCTTTTTTGAGAGAGTGGAAGAGAAGGAGGGAAGGAAAGGGAGAGAAAGAGAAACATTAATGTAAGAGAGACACATTGATTGGTTGCCTCCCACACATGCTGAGACCAGGGCCAGGGATCAAACCTGCAACCCAGTTATATGCCCTTGACCAGGAATCCAACCCCTGATCCTTCTGTTAGTGGGTTTATGCACTAACCATTTAGAAACAAATGCCAGCCAAGGCAGCCTAATTTTAATTTTAACCATAAAATTACTAACAATGAAATCTGAAAAATCCTCATTGTAAAACATTCAAACAATGCAGCAATATATGCACCTATAATAAACTAGAGGCCTGGTGCACAAATTTGTGCACCGGTGGGGTCCCTCTGCCTGGCTGGCGATTGGGGCTGATTGGGGCATCTCTCCCAGTCCTGGACCAGGGCCAGCCGAGGGGAGGTTGGCCGGCCACAGAAGGTTGGCTGTGGGAGTGCACTGACCTCCAGGGAGAAGCTCCTGCATTGAGCATCTGCTCCCTGGTGGTCAGTGCACATCATAGCTACCCGCCAGTCATCTAGTTCTGGTTGTCCAGGCATAATGGTCGCTTAGGCTCTTATATATATAGATTGTTGAAGTCCTCCTACACTTCTTATCTCTTCATATTTCTCCACCCTTCCACTGTCTTTCCAAGTCATCATTTAATTTGATCTGGGTCTGTCCTGCTTTTCTTCATCCATGTATGCTTGTTTCCATGTGCATATCCAAGTTATGGCTTTGTTTTATTTTGTTTTTATGTAAATGTTTCATTTAAAAATCCTAGAGTGTTACATAAATTATATACAGCAGAGTTTAGCTATTTCCCTTTTCTGTGCATTTGGATTATTTTGCATTTTTAATAATTTAATGAAGGCTGCAGTGAAAACCATTGTAGAAGTCTTACTGTGGATATGGCATCTGTTCTAAAATGGATACCTAGAAATAGAAAAGCTTAATAGGGGATTATAAGAATTTTAAAAATTTAATTGGTATTATCAAATTACCCTTGGGAAGGCTATAACAATGTATAATTTACACACCTACCAGCCAAGCATGAGGGGTACCTATTCCTCATACACTTTCCAACACTGTATGTTTATTTATTCATTCTTTTAATGAAGAACTGCTGTACAACTACAAGTGCTGGGTACAGGCATATTGCATCTTTCTACAAAAGCTTACATTCCAATAGAATGTAACAGACAATGAGAAATACACATGGAAATGAGTAAATAATCTTATATAATAAAAGCCTAATATGCTAAGAATCTGGTCATCTGGTTGGCCATTCAACCAATCAAAGTGTAATATGCTAATAATATGCTAAGGCCACTCAACCACTCACTATAACGTGCACTGACCACCAGCAGGTAGATAGTCGACCGGTCGACCAGTTGCTATGACATGCACTGACCACCAGGCGGCAGACACTCTGACCAGTAGGTTAGCTTGCTACTGGGGTCCAGCCGATCAGGACTGAGCAAGATGGGCTGGACATGCCCTGGAGCCCTCCTGCAGTTCCTCCCCAGCTGGCCAACCTCCTGTGTCCCTCCCTGGCCCCAATGGTGCACAGGTGGAGTCCCTTGGCCTGGCCTGCACCCTTTTGCAACCCCTGCTGAGTCCCCCCACCCCCACCCCCCCACCCGAGTGCACGATTTTGTGCACCAGGCCTCTAGTATTGTATATTAAAAGATAAGTACTATGAGGGAATAAAGTAGAATGAGAAATTGTGGGGTGTGGAAGGACTGTAATTTTAAATAGGGTGTTCAGAATAGATCTAATCAGAAATATGACATTTGAGCCATATCTTGAACAATGTAATGAATTAAATGAATCTATAATTTAGATGAAGTGTTCTATTGTTTTCTCGCTTACAAAATTGTTGACAATAACTCTCTAACCCACTTATACTGCCCCCATCTCACCCAACTCCCAACACATACCTTCTTCTTTTGCAGTTTTTCTTGAATTTGTAATTCAACAATATCTCTAAGATATATCTTAAAATACTCATGATTTTAAATTATTTTTTCCTGTGGTTATATGGGTTCTTTCAACCCGCAGATTGTATCTTCCTTCACTTAAGAACAGTTTTATTCCAGTAAGTCCTTGGTTATTGTTCTTCGCAATTAGTCCTATATTTCTGCATGTATCTTCCTTTCTTCAATAAACATTTTGTTCCTCTCTTCCAAGGTTTTATTTTCTGTCTTCTGTCTTCGGAAGTGTCAACTCTGAGTTTGCTACGTTATTGTATCCTAACATAGCCCACATTTTTCTCTCTCTTGGATTATTTTTTCATTTTGATAACATAAATCTGTATGGAATTGTTTCAGATACAGTGTGTGAGTGCTAAACTATCTAAAGCTTTCTATAACTAAATTTATTATTATCCTTCATGTCTGAATAATAATATGGTTGTTTATTGAATTTTAACTTAAAAAATCAGTTTCTTTTAGTTTTTAAAGAATACTACCCCATTGACCTATAAACTAACCTTTAATCATGATAATATTTACTTCAAGTTTACAAAGCACCAGGTTACTATGCATTGTTCTCTAATTGATATCATTTAATACTTAAAAGTAACCAATAAAATATGCCCGTATTATCTACTTTACAAGTAAGAAAAATGGGGTCTGACAAAGATTGTGACTTTTAATTATTTTATGATAAGAAAGTGACACCATTGGAATTGAAACCAGTGCAGTCTGATACTAGAAGTCACATTCTTAATAACAATTTGATTTTGGCTCCTTTGTAGGTAAGCTGACTGCCAAAAGCTTTAAGATTTTCTTTGTATCTTTCAAGTTTTGAGATTTCAACACTTATCCTGCTTCATACTTAATGGGGAATTTTCATTCTGAAGATTTATTATTTTCTTTACCCTTTGGAAATTTCCCAATATTCATTTTATTCTAGTATATTTTCTTCCATTTTTATTGTGTTCTTTCTTTTATAACTATTATTAGATGGCTGCTGAATCTCCAGAACAGTTCTTTATGCTACTAACATTTTCTTATATTTTTTTTTCTTATTTTTCTGTATTTTGAGAGACCTTTTTATCTTTATCTTTCACACTCTAAATTTGTAAAGTGATGATTCTGTTAGACTTATTTTTAATTTAGAGAACAATATTTTTTTAAATATGTTTATTGATTTCATAGAGGAAGGGAGAGGGAGAGAGATAGAAACATCAATGATGAGAGAATCATTGATCGGCTGACTCCTGCATGACCCTCCACTGGGGATTGAGCCTGCAAACCTAAGGCCACTCAACCACTCACTATAACGTGCACTGACCACCCTGATCAGGAATTGAACCGTGACCCCCTGATTCATAGGTCAGCGCTCAACCACTGCGCCATTCCAGGCCAGGCAGAGAAGTATATTTTTGATAAATCTTGTCACTCATCTGCTTTTCATGTAGTCCATTTGTTTTTTCTTACATCAGCTATGCTTGGTTATGTTTATGTTAACAAAACGCCAGGTGGATGATTCTACATAGTTAAAAAAGGCTCATACAATATTTCTGTAGGACTATTTCCCCAATAGCCTTTTCTTTTACATGGAAAGTGACTGGAATACCATATAAAAGGTGGATTATGTGAAAAGGCAAGCTCCCCTCTTGTAAACATGAGAGTGAAACAAGCAAGATGGACATCCCCTTCTCTACCTCATTGCTAATGTAAGAAAATCTTTATTATGCTCATTTCATTTGCAATAAAACTATGTTTCCATTATTATTATTATTATTATTATTATTTTGTTTCCTATTGATCTCTATTGTGTTTTGTGGCCCTTGGAATTACCTCGGGCTTCCCTCTGCTATGGTCTGTGTCTTTCTCGGGATATCTTACACTCAAACAGAAATTGTTCCCTGTCAGACAGTTAGGGTTCATTACTTTTAATTTTCTTTTTCAGTTCTTATTTTTGTATTTATATTTTTGAATGCAATTCCCGGATTCTCTTCTGGTCCAAATTATATCTTTTACGTGTGTGTGTGTGTGTGTGCGTGTGTGTGTGTGAGTGCGTGTGTTGTGTTGGGGATGGGGTGATGAAAAGAGCTCCTTAAAAGATGTGTGCATCCAGAGTCAACCTTTCATGTATCCTTTTTTGAAACCATGAAAGTTTTGAGTTCTTCTCCTTAACACAATTTTTTTCTTTCATATAAAGCAATGTTTTAAATTATTTAATTACTTCGTAAAAATCCTACAGTAAAATTAACATTCTCGGAATACCCACCTTCTTGAAAGAATACATCATTGCACCCAGCCTTAGGATATGAATAATCTAGCTTGAAGGACAAGTAGGAGAGAAGGGTAAACTACACTAGGCTTTGCTTTTTCTGGTATGACCTGGGTAAGGCATAAGCTATCTGAGCCCCAGGTAGCCAGTCTTAACAGGAAAGAAGAGTAGCTGTCCTAGCCCCAGCACGTGGGATTGCTCTCTGTACCAACAATACCACTTGGTAAAGTGCTGTGCATGTTTATTCTTCTATCCAGAAATTATTTATTGAGTGCCATTTAAGTTCCAAGTCCCTTTTTAGTACTATGTTAAGGGTTTCTACAGAGAGAAATCCTTGGGGGGCTTTAGCAGTGGCTGAAATTTTTAATTGAGAATCAGAAGCTTGGAGACATTTGAATAAGAAGAGGAATGGGATAGAGATTTCAGGTTAGAAAAACCAAGAGCTCATGTTTCTAGGGATTTGAGTGGATTAGTGTCAGTAGGACTATCTGATCAGAGCACAAGCTTATTCGGTGCTCTCTCTCCGGGACACATTCTGTACCCTTAACTAAGCATATCTACTTGAATTTACATGTTTTCGAACTATAGAAAAGTAGGATTGCATCTCATTTTCTTATCTAGTCAGAGGGCATTTAAATCAAAGTTGATTGTTTCATTATTGTTTTTTTCATTTGTCAACTGACTTTTTAAAAAAATATATATTTTATTGATTTTTTACAGAGAGGAAGGGAGAGAGATAGAGAGTTAGAAACATCGATGAGAGAGAAACATCGATCAGCTGCCTCCTGCACATCTCCTACTGGGGATGTGCCCGCAACCAAGGTACATGCCCTTGACCGGAATCGAACCTGGGACCCTTCAGTCCCCAGGCCAACGCTCTATCCACTGAGCCAAACCAGTTTCAGCTGTCAACTGACTTCTTAATTTCAATATAATATAAGATACACATTTTCATCATGAAATCCTCCATGTGTTTGTGGTCCGGGATGGTAAACTGGTTAAATCACATTGATGCTTGAATAGCACCCTCCGAGTTGAAGCCAGGCAAACACTGCTATCACACACAAATTTGGATTCCACAACATTGCCAGGGGAATAGTGTTTCCCTAAGGAGGATTTCTATCTCTGGAACCAGCCTCCCCCTTTATTTTGACAAAAACCAGCACCCATCTGTTTATGCAGTTGTTTGTCTGATTGTGTGGGCGGGTTGACAAATCCAGGCCCAGATAACAGAACTGAGAATCCTTTTGTATATCCTCATACATCTTGGAGATCAACAGTATGAAAGTTCCAAAATAATGAAAGAGTTAGCATAATTACTTTTTATGAGATGGACAATTAAAGGACAGATTCAAAATCAAGACACATTCTGTATATATAAATTGAAGATCAGCTTGAATTTCTTTTGAATTATAAAAATTGTCTAAAAAAGGGAGAGGCAGATTTTAAGAGTTAATGGTGCATAAGCATACATAAAAACTTAAAAAAACAAACCTTGGCTTTGAAACCCTGCCTACATGGTAGCAATGTCTCTCAGGAAGCATACTTAAAATTTCACTAGTATGAACTTTTTTTACTCTATATTCTTATTCTGTAATCCAAATCTTTTATGCATAGCAGAGTTGGTAAAACAGTCTCTTTTGTTCCAGTCTAAAAGTGTGATGATTGTCCCAGCTGGTGTGGCTCAGTGGTTGAATGTCCACCTATGACCCAGGAGGTCACGGTTCGATTCCCAGTCAGGGCATATGCCCCTGCTGTGGCTCCATCCCCATTGTGGGCTTGCAGGAGGCAGCTGATCAATGATTCTCTCTCCTCATTGATGTTTCTATCTCTCCAACTTTCTTCCTCTCTGAAATCAACA
>NW_005370683.1:33020-46197 GCF_000412655.1 Myotis brandtii
TATATATATATACTAGAGGCCTGGTGCACGAAATTTGTGCATGGGTAAGATCCCTAGGCCTGGCCTGCGATCCGGGCCAATCAGGTTCCCTGCCTCCCCGCCTCCTCCTTCCCTTACCACCCATGCACCGCCACCTCCGCTGGTCGATTGCCCGCATTTGTTCCATGCCACCCCCTGGTGGCCAGCGCACATCATAGCGAGCGATCAAACTCCTGGTCTCCCAGTCGAACTCCCGAGGGGACAATTTGGATATTAGCCTTTTATTATATATATATATTTTTAAAAGTGTGGTGATTCAGGGGGTGGGGGTGGAAGTGGTGGAGGATATAGGGGGGTAAATGGTGATGGGGAAAAATAAAATAAAATAAAGAAAAATAAAATAGAATAAAAGTACTTTCTTCATTTGCCTTATGAAGTCAGGAGGCATTAGGAAAAAGGAGACCAAAATGATATATGAGTGGGATGGCTGGTCAAACTCAAGAGCAAATGGCTAAAAGTTTTAAAATATGATGACCTTTGCAAACACCTACACTTTTAGCTCAGTTGTGGGGAGCTGAGAGAATTTATCACTGGATTAACAATGGCTATTAATGTTAAATAAGAAAGAGCATTTAGCTTGTTTGGGCCCCTTCGTGCTAACAGGAAAAGTTAATATCTTTTCAGAAAGAAGTTTGCTCATCCGAAATATTGACCGTGATGAAATTTGCAACTACAAATTCTGAAAATACAAAGAACCAAAATCTATATCTGTGTTTTTCAACCCATGGGATATATTAAGGTTTCTATTTGATTACCTGCTTTGTTTTGTTATTTCTATAAGCAGTAGTCAACAGAGTGTAAAAAGCTTTTCACCTTTGCAACAAAATATTTAGGTAATAGACATGTTTGATTAAGCAGTTAGAATAAATTTAAGTCTTTAACAATCTACAAATACTCAATTCAAAAGTCCATTTTCTACTCTTTGTTTTACTCCTACATCTTTATTTCTTTAGAATATTTTGTATAGATATTTTAACAAGCAAGCATCTTGGATCACAATAGTGGTAACAATTTCAAATGTTACAATGCATTTCTATGTTATTTACTAAACAGTGAGCTGTCATTTTAGTTTATTTTATATTTTTATATTGAACATTTCTTTTCAACTTAAAATTGCAGCTATTAGTAGCAATTGCTTTAAAAATGTGCTTCAAAATGTTGACAATAAATGTTATATTTGTGTACAATATAACAAAATGTTGGCAATAAATGTTGACTTCTAGTAATTTTAATAAATATAAAAATAATATCTATTTAAACTTACATGCTATGACCATCAGGTTATATGCTTGTGTGATTTTTTTGATGAATCATTCTGGGCTGTTATATCCACACCCAATTCTCTCACTCACTTCTATTACCTTCTTTGCCAAAATAGCCAGTTATTTAATCAACACATTTTTATTCACAAAGGAATACAGTGAGGTGTTCAGTAGTCTGCCATATTATTTCCCTTCTTCTTTAAGATGCATCTTTATGGTTGCTCTTGTTAAAAATTCTTGTGCTTACGGCCTCAGTAAATTGCTATAGTTCATTTCCCAGGAACCTGTAGAATAAGTGCAGGAAAAAAAGTGTTGCCTCTTAATTTCATATCAGCTTGTTTTTCTAAACCCCTCTAGCTTAATCTCCCTTGCTTTAGTCATTAAGGAAGCGGGGGAAAAATCATGAACAATCATTTTTAAAAACGAAGCTAGATTTCTAAGGCTTTAAAATGTCAGTTACATTTAAGTTCAATCAATTTGAACAAACGAATCATCAGTACTCTTTTTAATCTTGGAACGAATTAATTAGCATTTTCCCTTGTGCTTTCTGCAACAGGGTACTCACTCTGCAGGTAGAAATTCTGGTGAAATGCTCTGGGGCTGGTGTCCTTCAGAATCACCTCTGGCCTGAATTGTTTTCTTTTTTCCATGAGGTTCAGGTTACAGGGCACAGGGGCTTTAACTATATCATTTACACAGTGCAAATTTATTCCTTGGCTTATTCGGAATTATAAACATTTATGACCCCTCAATGGCACAGAAAATGGTGTATTACTTTCTTTGAAAATAATCAGTATAGAAAATACAACCTCTCTATAACATAAATAGAAAGGACCCCTCCCCCCTATCCTACCTCCCCAAAATGACTATTTGGCTTCAGTTTCCTAAATCTATAAGAAGAATACCACAAATTAAAATAAAATGTTCTAAAAGTTATATGGCAAAAAATGTTGTAGTAAATGAAATAATTTCAGGTAGCAAATGCATGCATTTTCCAAAATCTTATTTACCCCTAATTTTGTAAGTTGTCAATTTGAATTGTTAACTTCCTGACAGTTAATTAGAAAGTTTTTGATATCAATGCATCCCTGCGAAGTATAAAAAATATAAATTGAGAGAAACTAACTATACTACAGTCAGAAAGTTCAGAATCAGGTTTTTTAGTCCAAATCTTGTATCTGCCATCTACTAGTGGTGAGTTAATTACATTTAGCGTATGCCTTATGTATAGCAAGTAATTAATCATGCTAATATGACTTAGATTGTATTGCAATCAAAATACGCATGACATCTATAGCTCTGTTTTTCTAAGAAAAACCTAATATCCTTGTAGACTGAATACAAGTGACCTGTTAGATTTAAGTGCTAGAGAAAGGATGTCTTGTGAAGAATAATATTACAGCAGACCTGCCATTGAATTGGAGACCTCCATTTATAGGATTAATTGCTTTACATTGGTATACCACCTATGCCAGTTTTTTTCATAAAAATGCAAATATCCCTTTGAGAGGAAACATAGTAAGGCAAATTAATTTTTCATTAGAGAGAGCTGGCTGGCACCCATCCAACTCCAGCGGGAGTGAGAAATAAAATAGGTAAATTAGTTGGAGAAAGAGTTAGTGATTGGACTATGGGAAAACTTTCTTAGTTAGAAGTTTCTAGATTGTTCCAATAATGTAAAGAAATTAAAAGAACTATTTTGCTTATAGAAACACAGAACATAAACATGCAAGTGAAAAACCATAAACAAAATAGAAAAAGAAAAAGGAAGAAGAGGAGGTGAAGGGGGGAAGAGGAAGAGGAAAAAGAAGAAATTGGAAAAGATAGTAGGTGGAGATGAAGTAAAATAGAAAAACTGTAACTGAGATTCGTAGATCTGTATAAAGAAAAGAGTTTCTGCCATTTTTCTGTTTCAGATTCATGTGACATTAGCTAGATGGATTTTCAATATATTGAGACAGCATGGTTGGTACAGTCTATCTTAAAATGTAGACTACATGGTGTACAAGAAAATCGCTTTGGGGAACCTTGGGTGGTATGTCAAAAAGAGAAGATGATCACGCATGTTGTAGCATAGCAGAACTAAGGTATGTGAGGCCCATGAGTTTCTATAAGCAGGGAAAAAAAGCAAACAACAAACAAAAACAAACAAATGCTAATTTCAAATATGGCTACCAAATCACAAGGCACAAGGACAGATAAAATGAACAGCATTGGCTTATAGCTAAGTTGCTTCTCATTTAACAAATCTCTGAATTATTTAGTGAATGGTGGTTAATGATTATAAAATCTCCCTAATAATCAAGAAGAAAAATAGGTCAGGAATTATATCAATGACCTAATACATATATAGTTTAATTATATAATGTATTGTGTTCAATATATATAGTTAAGATATTTAATATATTGCTTATTTACTCCCAACCTCATTGCAAAACTATGTAAAGTAGTTTATGAAAACATCTAAAGTAGAACAAATTGGAAATGATTAAGTCTATATTAATATTACACAAAGGAATGCTTAATGTAAAGAAGAAAAAAAAG
Source organism: Myotis brandtii (assembly GCF_000412655.1). Classification (NCBI taxonomy): domain Eukaryota; kingdom Metazoa; phylum Chordata; class Mammalia; order Chiroptera; family Vespertilionidae; genus Myotis; species Myotis brandtii. The sequence goes on from NW_005370683.1 coordinate 36,866, forward strand.
AATGTACTTACAACATTAAAACAAAAATCCCCGTTGCAATATTTGGTTATAATTCATATGGCATTTTTCTAAAACTTCAAAGAGAAATAAGAAAAGCAAATTACCATGAAAGTGAAAAATATCAAATCTGAGGGTTTTTTTTATTCTTTTAATTTAATTTATTTATTTTTCTTTATTGATTAAGGTATTACATCTGTGTCCTTATCCCCCCATTGCTCCCCCCCCCACTAATGCCCTCACCCCCCTGGTGTCTGTGTCCATTGATTAGGCTTATATGCATGCATACAAGTCCTCCTTTGGTTCTCTCGCCCTTACGCCCACCCTCCCCTACCTTTACTCTGTGGTTTGACAGTCTGATCGATGCTTCTCTGTCTCTGGATCTGTTTTTGTTCATCAGTTTATGTTGTTCATTATATTCCACAAATGAGTGAGATCATGTGATATTTATCTTTCTCTGACAGGCTTATTTCGCTTAGCATAATGCTCTCCAGTTCCATCCATGCTATTGAAAATGGAAATCTGAGGTTTTTAATACCCGCTTTTGGAATAAGGGTCTATGGGGAAAGACTATGTTCCAGGCTACAACTAAGCAAAACTTCTCTAACATTAAGATGCCTTACAGAGGGAAGAGAATCCCTCTTGTTTCTCACTGATTGAGTGTGGAAATGGGAAAACCCCATTCTAAGCTACCTCAGAGCTCACATCTAGAGCAAAGGACCAGGCAAAGTAGGACCTTGGGGAGGGGAAGATGTTAGTGGCAGCTGGGAGAGTCTTAGTGGCAGGTTAGGGTGGGGAAGGGCAGTGAGACTCTTACAGAAATAATTGGCTCCTGAAAAAGGCTTGGTGAAAGATGAATGAATGGACTAGTTTAAAAAGTGTGAGTGGAGTTAAGGGAAACCAATGAGAAATGGTGCAGCACACTGACTCTCAGCAGTGGGAGGGTGCAGCAACCCAGACTGATCCCTGTGCCCTCAGCACTAAATATTCCCACTAAATTCACTGTTCTGACCTCTAATGCCATAGATTAATTTTACCTGTTTTGAACTTTATTTAATGGGAATCATTCAGTATTTATTCTGAATGATTAAGAATCCAGTGTCTGGATTCTTTTATCTATAATGTGTGTAACAATATTATTTTCCTATTTTTTATCAACATTCCATTGATACCACAACCACAATTTATCTATTTCTCAATTATTGGTATATTATAAGTAATGCTGCTATAAATATTCTATGTATGCTTTTGGTGAATATATGAATTTATTTGTTAGTTACATGCTCACCCACATATAATATGTGAGGGCTCCAAATTTCACATTCTTTAAAATTATTGTCAATTCTTTAAATTGTACCCATTCTGTTGGGGTGTAGTGTCATATCAACATGGTTTAAATCTGCATTTTGTTGTCTTTTCTTATTGATTTGGAATTCTTTACATATTCTTGATAAAAGTATTTTTGTTGGATACATGTATTATAAATATATTCCCTCTATAGCTTAAAAATAATTGTATGCATTAAAGCCATGAAGATATTGTCATTTTTATGTTCTTCTAGAAGTTTTATGATTACATTCATACTTATCTCTATGATCTATCTAAAATTAATTTTTGTTATAGTTGGAGGGAAAGGTCAATGTTTTTCTCAAATGGATATTCAATGTCACCATTTTTAAATGAGACCCTTCTTTCTTCACTGAATTGAAATAGGAAGTTTGTCATAATTTAGGTCATCACATATGTGTATGTCTGTTTCTAAGTTCTGCATCCCTGAACATCCCCATAGTGCCTTAATTACTCTAGCTTTATAATAAGATTGATGTCTCCACCTTTGTTCTTCCACATTGTTTTTTCACTTCCATAAGAATCCTAGAATTAGCTTGCAAATTTAAATGATAATTTATAGGGTATCCCTCATTAAGTAGGGGAAATATTCACAAATATTTAATGGAAGTGAGGGAGTTAGCCATGTGCAGACCATGATCCATGCAGAGGAAGCCTTCCTTCAGCTACACTTGGTCTGTAGGAGGATCAATGAATGAGCTGGCAGAGTGGCAGCAGCTGAATGGGCATGGAAGAGAATAAATAATGAGATAAGAGGGCAGACCATGAAGGTTTTTCAGGCCAAGTGTTGTTGATTGAAACATCCCATCAACAAATAAAGCATATTCTGCCCTGGCCAGTGTTTCTAAGTGGTTAGAGCATCTGCCCATGCACTGAAGGGTCTCAAGTTTGATTCCTGGTCAAGGGCATGTATCTGGGTTGCAGGTTCCATCCCTGGCCGGTCCTGGTGTGTGTAGGAGGCAACCAATTGATGTGTCTCTCACATCGTTATTTCTCTCTCTCCCCCTTTTTCTTTTTCTCTCTCTCTTTACCTCCTTCCCTCCTTCCACTCTCTCTAAATGGAAAAAAAAGTACACTTGGGTTAGGATTAACAAAAAATAAAAAATAAAATAAATGAAGCATATTCTATAAATGTTGAATCTAAGTTGGAGTTTTGGACTTGCTCTTAGCATTAGAATATGGCAAGTGATGTTGTCTGAGTTCTAAATCTTTGTCTCAAGAGGCCTTGGTACTTTCACATTTGCTCTCCCAAAACCCTTAAGATGACTAGGCCATGTGAAGATGTCCAGATTATTCCACTGGAAAACTCATGTGAAAACGAACCAGGTATCCCAGCCAACAGCAACAATCCCCGAAAAACTGCCAGATGGGTGACGCCAGACAAGACCAACAGAAGAACCTTCCAACTGAACACAACACAAATTAGAGAACCATGAATATATATAATGTTTTTAGCCACTAAATTTTTTTGGGGGGGTGGGCAGTGGCTTGTTACACAGCAATAGACAACAGACACATCAGTATAATAATATTTTTATTTTTCTCAGAGCTAAATAGAGACCCATTTTTGTTAGGTTTAGGGGAAGAATGACATGATTTAACAGTTTAACATGTGAGAGTAAATGGTGGAGGGTCAGGTACAAAAGCATGGAAACCAGTGAGGCTCTTATTGCAGTTAATCTAGGATAGAGATGCTGGTGGCCTGGACCAGGGTAGAGGAGGTGACACATTGTCATAATATTCACATTTTGAAGGTAAACAAGATTATTAAAAGATAGAGGCCCGTTGCAAGAAGATTCCTGCAAGAATAGGGCTTCCTGCAGTCGGAGCGAAGCAGAGAAGGGAGCAAAGCGTCGGCGGGCTTCACTCCCATCTCTGCTGCCTCGGCTCCGCTCCCGTCTCCTCTGCCTTGGCTCCCTCCCTTCTCCACCACTTCGCTCCCTTCTGCAGCACTTGGCTTCCTTCTATGCTGTCTTCAGTCTTCGCTCCATGCCTGCGTATGCAAATTAACCGCCAGCTTTGTTGGGTTAATTTGCATACTCACTCTGATTGGCTGGTGGTCGTAGCGGAGAGACAGTCAATTTGCATGTTTCTCTTTTATTAGTGTAGATTAGATACTGAAAATATTAAATGTTGGGAGTTAGGAGTCAAGATTAATACAGGATTTTAGGCTTCTGTGACTGAAAGATGTAGTGATATTTTACAGAGAACATTATACCACATGTTATGAAAAAAGGTAGAAAAATTATGTGTGTGAATGCATGTCTATGTGTTAACATTCATATAGATATATAGTGTAAGGATAAACAAGAAATATAAAAATGACCTTGTAAAGGAATGAAGGCGAATGGGTAAATGGCCACAGGAAAGAGACCAAAATATCTTAGAGTATTTATTTTTTATCATTGTGATCTTTGAATGTTTTAAATGTAAAATTATTATAAAAATAAAAGTAAAAATGAGAAGATGAGACGGGAAAGCCAGCAATCATTTTTAAAAAAATATTTATTATGTGCCAGGCATTATGCTGAAGCACTTTTCCTCTTTGGCTCCCTCCCTTTTGAGTGGCGATGATATATCTATTTTGCAAGGCTGGCATATCTGGTTCACAGATACCAGAAGTAATAGATCTCAGCAAATGTCCAGCATGTAGCAAATACTTAGTAATTTGTTGCAACCATTACTATTGTTCAAGGTCATGGAACTAGTAAACATTGGGATATAATTCAAACTAGACTTTTCTGGCAGTAAAGTCTCTGGTACTACCCTCTCTGCCATACTGTCTTTTATAAAAAGCAACATAACAGCTGTCTCTAATTTTACTATGCCAGGTGTGTGGGAGTGATGGAATGCAGATATATGAAAAGTCACTCTCAAGAGGACCAGGAAAAAACTCGAAACAAATGTTTGGAGCAAACATGGAAGTGGTCCAACCCTCAAAAAATACCAGGGGATTGACAATACATGGAAGGCAGTGAGAACTCAGCCAAGTGTTCATGTATCAGGTACACACAAATACTGAAGTTCAAGTTAAGGCAGAGTCTGCTACCAAGCAAGCCAGCAGAAGCTATAGTAGATAAAATTAAACCCCTTTTCTGTCTTCATCACAAGCCAAATGTTTGCCTTCTGCTAGAGCTGGAATCAGTCCCAGGTTGTCGAGTCCAGGGTCCGTTCATGTGTAACTTGATGGAGAAGAGCTTCTGATTTTGCTGGAGTACAGCTTAGACACAGAATGGGCAGAGTCCCCAAGAGCTTTTTTAAAATGGCACTTCACTGGGGGTCTTTGAGAAAGCCTCTTTTTTTTTTTCAGAGATTTTGAACATATTGAAGAATAAGGCCAATGACCAATGGAAAATTCAAGCATAACCTTGATAACGACTAAGTTGGAGGACACAACTAACATAGAAATGGGCTTTCCAATATCAAATCTCAGAATTGAACAGACTTCCGCATCCAGGCCAACTCCCTGACTTTCATCTCAAAAACAGAGCCTGGCCCCATAAAAAGTAGAGCTCCTGATTCCTGCATGCTGCTCCCAAAAGGAAAAGAGCTAAGGCAAAACCAAGCATGCCGCTCATTCTCTGGGTTCTCTAGACCACAGCGTTTATATTTGTTGCCTCTTCTGCTTGGTAATTCTTTGTCCCTCTTCCCAGGAGCTTAACCAACAAATACTTGTTTTTTTTTAAAATATCCTCCAGAAATCCTTTTATCACAGCACCTCTTCCTGCTTTCACAGCACCCTACACTTACCTGCACTTAACCTTTCTCATAATACTTATCCTACTTCATGGTAATTGCCCGATTACTTGTCCATGTCTCTCATAAGACTGTCAGCTTCCAGATGACAAATACAGTGTCTTATTTATCACAGCACGGTTTCTGGCACATGATAAATGCTCATTATATATATTTGTTGAATAAACATCTGACTTCAACTACTTTTGGGCCAGTTTACTGCTATGTCCCACATCCAAGTTGGTCTCATTTATCTCTTTGCTAGCTGCCTGCTTGGATGTGGGGGTGAGAGGAAGTCCAGAGCTTTGTTTCCCTGGCATGAAGATGGGTGTAGTTTTAGTTGTTTTTTTTCTGAAAGTGGCATCTAGTCCTTCTGAGTTATCCTAAAACTCTTGTCAGTGTTTCAGGGAACTTTTCTTTATCAGAAATATGACCTCACCATTGAACATTGATAGTCTGCTGTGAAATATACTAGATGTCTTTTTTTTTTTTTGAGTGAAGATAATAGAAATTCCTTCTTTTAAAACAACCACAAAATAAATCTTTTAGGGGAGAAAGCTCCTCCCCCTGTTCTGAAGATTGCCTCTTGTGGAGTATTTTGCTACTTTTTGTGCCTTTACTCATGCCACTCCTCAAGGTCTGGGGTGATTGGAATATGGGGTATATGTAAGTGTGTGCCTATCCTATATAATAAAAGCCTAATATGCAAGTTGTCCCTTTGACTAGGTGTTCGACCAGGAGTTTGACCAGGGGGTAGGGCTGCCTGCAGCGGCAGTATGCGGCTGGGGAAGGGATGCTCCCTGATAGGGAGTCTACCTGTGCATGAATTTTGTGCACTAGTCTTCTAGTCTATAATAATAAAAGCATAATATGCTAATTAGACCCAACGTCCTTCCGGACGAAGCCAGGACTGCGAGGGAAGCCTGGGTCCTGGGTGCCAGAAGGCAGCCGGTGCTGGTAGTTGGGTGGTAGTTGGGGGAAGGAAGGCCTACTCTTGCACAAATTTCGTGCTGGGCTCCTAGTACATCATATATATATGTACTAGGAGCCCAGCATGCTATTTGAAATCGCGCGGTGACGCCCACCCTTCGGTCCCACCCTGCCTTCCTCCCCGGGCCCTGCAGCAGCTGCGGCCACTGCCAGTCTGGCCCTGCCTCCCTCTCCAGCCCTTGAAGCAGATGTGGCTACTGTTGATCATGCCCTCCCCCAGTGCAGGCATGTGGAGGCCCCTGCTGCCCCACCCTCGACGCTGCATGCGCAACCTCCTGTCCAGTCGACCCATTACGGCATCCTGGTTAATTAGCATATTTCTCTATTTTATATATATAGATATATATATATTCACAGGGGTGGGCAAAAGTAGGTTTACAGTTCATATGGAAACAGACATGCAGGTTATGGTTATTACAATAGCTTTAGTAACTCAAAAGAATATCACAATGGCACAGTGCACTTAGTTAGGTACAAGCTCATAAGTGCTCAAATTACTGGCCTTCATTATTTACACATTCTTGTCATCTACTTGCTGAATAAACTGTTTCATGTACTTACAACTGTAGACCAACTTTGCCCACCACTGTATGTGTGTGTATATATTTTATTAGATATAAATAAAAATTTTAATAAATAAAATATATATAAACAGGGGCCAAGTCATGAAGATTATTATAAGCTATGTATGAAAATAATTCTTAGAGGAAAGGGAAAGGGGGTAATAAAATGTGTTAAGCAGGTAGATGACAACATCATCACACCTGTGCTTTTAAAGTGTCAGTGGCTACAACATGGAGCATCTATAAGGATCATCTTTGAAGTCAAGTGCTCTGGTAATCCAGGTGGGAAATGATGATTGCAAAAAATAATTATTTAGAAGTAAATTCAAGCAAGATTGGAGATTGTTGGAAAGAAATAGGAAGATTGCAACGGTATACCCATTTATAAAAATAAGTCTATCGCTATAATGTATAGAAAGTAACCGCAATGATTAGGTGTGCAGTTTATTTTCAACTAGTCAGAGTTGTTTCTTGGGAAAGTGGAAGGGGTTATGTAGCTCTGGTGTTAATAATGTGTACCTCCAAATGGTGTGTTGATGGTACTCCAAGAATTTACACACCACTTGGTTCATACTGGCAAAGTATACCTGCTCTTGATTCATGAAACAAATAACATCACAAGCTACTGTCATTTTTGTGTGAAGACAAAACACATTTGTTTTATTATTTGGCTAGTTTAGTTTGCAACATGGTACTTCAGAAAGCAATGATTCTTTTCATGTTCCTGCCATAAAATAACTTTACTGTTCACAGAAAGATGTGAATTTACACATTTTGTTTAAATCATTCAACTAACATTAACAATTGCTTGGGCTAGGTACAGGAAATTCAATAATGAAGAGGATGCAATTTCTGAATGATGGGATCACCATCAAATGGAAGCACTTAGATATCAAACACTGAATGGTTTGGTTTCAAATGTGGAGCTATTTTGTAAACTCCACCAGGAGTAAGAAAATAAAAATTTTATATAAACTTGTGCTTGCTTCACCACACATATATTAAAATCGGAATGGTATAGAGATTAGTGTGGCCCCTGCACAAGGATGACATACAAATTCATGAAGCATTCCATATTTAAAAAATAAATGAATAAAATAAAAACCTCCCCCTTTCTCATTACCATGCCTGAAAAAAAATAACATTAAAGATTGCTATGTTTAGAGGAACATTTAACATAGCATATATATTCTGATACAGCTGTAGAGTACAAGTATTATATTATAAAAGATGGTTTTAAAATATTCAGAATCATGCAAAAATGTATTTTAATATATATTAAATTTCTAATATACATTTAATATGTTAAATCTAATATTAAATTTCTTTAATATGTATATATTAAATACATTTTTTACTTTGAAAGTGGCCATTGAGCCCATATCAATTACATGTATTTATTATGGACTGCCAGCAAAATGTAAAAATTACGTAGACATATAGAAGTGGACATTATGATGACATTCATTAAAACGGGAGTTTTATCTGTAATTTCAGCTTTCTGTAAATTATATTAACTGAGGTACATCTTATTTTATGTAGCAAGGCTAATAAAAATTTCAGACAAAGCCCAGAACACTTGGCCAGCATTCTACTAGTATCTGTTCGTGCCAATGACTTTGTTATTTTTCTCATAAACCTCCTTGACTCTAGGGCTTTCCAAGTCTAAAATATTCATCAGTATAATATTTATGATAATGACTGAAACAATAAAAGCCTAATTAGAGTAAAACAGATTTAATGCATTGCTTTTTGGGCACTCCCTGCTTACTAAAATATCTCAACCAATTAGACAAAGCATCTTGTTGAATGTGTTTGCTTATAACTGCAGGGCCACATTAACGAGGGCACAAAACCTACATATACTGGGATGTGGTAAGGAGAGTAGTAGAAAAGTCAGTAAATGTTACACCACAATGATTAGAGACTAAATTCTCCTTCAAATAGAACCAAAACTATTATTTAGAGGAGAATTCTCTTAGTTTACTTAGCCCGTCTTTCTATATTCTTAATACCTAAAATAAAAATACATATACAGGTTCTAGTGGAGGTTTTTAGGTAAGAGAATGTGAAGACAAGCTGAATTCCAAAGTCTACAGGTAGTAAGGGAAACCTGTATCCCTATATTGTGTCAACAAAGTTACTATCTTACCTAATAATAGACAAACATGCAAATTGACTGTACCTTCGCTATGTCTTAAGCCACGCCCACCAGCCAATCAGAGCGACCAAATGCATATTAACCCAACCAAGATGGCGGCCGGCAGCCACGGAGCTGGAGCAAGCAGGAGGCTTGGTTTCCCCAATGATGGAAGAAGCCAAGCTTCCTGGCTGGCTGCTGCCTCCTCTCAAGGCAACAAAGTTTCAATTATAGAAGGTAAATAAACCTAAGATACCTGCTTCCAGTTGCCATGGCCATGGAACTGGAGCAAATAAAAAAAAAAAAGAAAGAAAAGGCTGGGAGCTTCGGTCACTGGGGGGCTTGATCAGTCTGAAAACAGCCATCAGCCCTTAACCCAGGCTGGCCAGGCACCCCAGTGGGGACCCCCACCCTGAAGGGGCTTTGGGCAGCCTGAAAACGGCCCTCAGGCCCTCACCCAGGCTGGACAGGCACCCCAGTTGGGACCCCCACCTTGAAGGGGGTTTGGGCAGCCTGAAAACAGCCATCAGCCCCTCACCCAGGCTGGCCAGGCACCCCAG
>NW_005370683.1:46709-89197 GCF_000412655.1 Myotis brandtii
GAGGGGTCCCAGACTGCAAGAGGGCATAGGCCGGGCTGAGGGACCCCCCCTTGTGCACAAATTTTTGTGCACCGGGCCTCTAGTAACAATCATAATGCAAGATCTCACTTATACTATTCACTCTTACGGGGAAGTTCTAGTCTCAAATTTCTCCCCACCTTTTCTGGGAGTTACCTTGTACATTCTACTTGTGCTCATTACACTACCTTCCTGACTATTTGCCTGTACTTGTTTGACTTGCTGCTGAGAACTGTGTGTCTGTGCCTGTTTACCAAAGGTGAACCCCTCTGTCCACTAATATCTACCCAGCCTACATGGATGCTGTGTCCCTTAACTACAAAGCCATAGGTAATGATTCTCTGCAACATGGAAACCATGACATAGGCTCTTCTGTAGCAGAGGCTCCAGCTTTTCAGTCCCAGCCTCTATTGGCCCCATGATCCCATTTTGTTTTGCTTTTAATCTTGCACTTTAAGTCTCAAATATCAATCTACATAAGCTAATACAGGAGATGAACCATAAGACATTGCTGCCAAACTACCCCTCCACTTCTAACTATAGTCCATTTTCCTTTCGTTGACCCACACTGACGCAACTCAACTCACTCTTAAGGTTTCAACATAAATATAATGTCCCTAGGGTAGTATTTGCTGACCTCCTTCCCTAAACTAGGTTAGGTCTCCCTATAATATGCTTCCACAGTACTCTATAATTTTTTGAAATGCTTACTTCACTTGCTCATTGTCTATCATCTCTGATGTTAGAAAGATCATGGCTTTTTGAGCCTGGCACATTGCCACATAGTTGGAACTCAAGAATATTAGTTGAGTGAATGAATTATATGATCAGGAAGACTTAATGTAACTAGGTTCTTGCTTGTGACATCTCTCTCCAACAGTCTTCCTGACACCCCCAGCCCTGTCTGAATCTAGGGTGAACACATCATAAACTCAAGACCTTTGCTATGTGAGGTTTTCTAAGTAGATGGTGGATCCATGTTTCCTAGCTCATAGGAGACTCCATTTCCAAAAGATCATGCTATAACCAAGAAGGGTGAGCAACAAACCGACAAAGACATCATCTCAATAAAGTTTGAATTTCTGTTTGATTTCATTGCAATAAATGGAGGCATTTCAGGTAAAATTATAGAAGCTGGGCAAATAAGAAAGAGACGAGAACAGGAAAACCACAATAAATGACTCATTCGACTCCACAGGTGTTTTCAAGGGCCTAGCTGGGTGCTGGTCACTGAGGTAGAACAGGTGACTCACACCCTTCAGGAGGTCACCGTTTATAACCTGTAGATCCATGCTTCTATTTTAAGAAAATGCAGCTGCCTGCCTCTCTGCAGGTGCTGCTGCAGCCAGGATGCCTGCCTGAGCAAGAAGGGAGAGGATGGTTCTTTTTATCAAGACAACAGAACTGCAGTATCATTTGTCCATTTACCTCTGTTGTTGTTTTTCTAACTCTCTAACAAACATCCGCTGGGGGCCTGTCTCTGCTAAGTGAAATGAAGTAACAAGATATGGCTTCTTTTCAGTTTTTTGTCTTATTCCTTTTGTATGGAAAAGTAATGTCAATGTAAATTCATATTAGAATAATAAATGGGGTCCTGTGCTTTACTTATGTCCTATTCATAGATATCAGCCAAGCAGGACTTATTGTTGAACCCCTACTCTGTCAGGTTTATTCCAGACATGCTAGAATAGAGAAGGAAATTTGTGATTGCTGTCTGCCAGGAACTTAGAACACTGTTGAAGAAACAGGAAAAACTGTAAAAAAAAAAAAAAAAAAGGTGGGGGGGGGTCTTTACCCCTTTTCTGTTAGTCATTTCTGCAAATCTAATCTAAAAATCTTTTCTTTTTCTCTCTCTAAGAAACTGAGCAGGCAATAACATTGAAAAAAAACTGTTTTAATATTCTTTTGTTCTTTTTTGGTGGTAATGTTTATTTCATTGGGAATCTTATCAGTGTCAGATTTTAACCCCTACCAACTAGAACAAATTGACTCTTGCCCTCATCATCTCTGCCTCCTTCAACTCTCTTGCCTTCATTTGTTGCTGGTTTTGCAAACTTAAAGAACAATCTTTTGAGCAAGCTGCCAATACTAATTCATAAAGGTTCTAATCTTTAGAAAGCGACTGGGTCTTCACAAATGTTTGTTAGCAAAGATGTCAATTGAACAGGAAGAGCTCTTGGTTTTTGTTCCTTCTCAATCTGGGGTTTCCTGTTCTCAGTTGGTCTTCGTCATCTGAATAAACAAAGCTTCTTCCTATTTATTATTTTGCTAAGATTAGCAGTATGTTCAGTCATGGGTGTTGGAGAATCATGGGGAATTGCACTTTTCACTTTAAGGCAGGATGGCTTTGTGATGGATGGTTCCCTGGGCTCTTTCGACTCTGCTTCCTGCTTTCTCTTTCTCTAGCTCATTGCATGCTGCTGTTCACCTTGCAAAACGTCTGACATTTTGAGAGCTGAGACAAAACACTTAAAGAGTGACAGAGCTGGGAAGAGAGAAATACTTCGAGTAGATTGACATGTTCCTGAAGATATGAGCTAGTTACTGACTCAAGTTTCAGACACTGTACCTACATTACCTTATTTAGTCCTCACAATAGCTGTACAAAATAAATGTATTTTACAGATTAGGAATTGATGCTCAAGGCAGTTAAATATTCTGATCAAAGTCACAGGATTCATGAGCAGTAGAGTCTGGATTCAAGACCAAATGAGCCTGGAATAGTTGCCAGTCCTCCAAGTTCATATAAGTTGCTGCACACCCCATGGAGCCCTTGTCACAGAGCACCATTGTTAACTCCTTCCTTTTCTTTCTCTTAGCTGACCTCTGAACTACTCAAGAATGCAGATGCTGTCTTGTTATTATGCTAAGAACCTACTTCAGTAGGTGTTGTGAGTGCTGGATAAATATGTATGGAGAGAATAAATGAGTGAATGCATTTGTTGTTCTGCCTATCACAGAGACTGTAACAATGAGATTGCATAATATAAAGGAGACATGTTTAATAATAATATAAAAATACGTTGTTTTATTACTAGATTGCATCTTTTGAAATAAAATACTGTATTCTAGTAATTGTATTTGTCTTCTATATTACCAAGCTGGATCTTAATCGTTGAAAACATTTGATGAATACTAGTTGATTGGATTAGTTTATGATGATTTGTCATAGTAAGACATAAAAAAGTCCACAACAACCTTTTTGTTTGTAAAAGATCATTCTGGCAAAAGGGAAAACTATTTGGGAAAACATAGGTGTAAATATAATGGAAAGACCGGATCAGATGTGATAGAGGATAAATGATGAAGTCTTGACCCCCCAAAAGTGTCAAAAGAAGTTGAAGCAATATTTTTATTCTCTATCTGCTTAATTGGGAGCAAGGCATTCAATAAAAATGTGTAGGAATCAGAACAATAACTATTAACATGTCTGGAGGCACTGAATACTTTCACTTGGTCACAAATAAATTTAGTAATATTTTAAAAATAAAATATCTTTAAAAGAAAAAAAATAATTTTTTTAAATAGGTATTTTTGTTTCAAAACTTTTGCAAAAAAAAAAAATAGTCTAGCCCAATTAGCGTTCAATTTTGTAACAGTGAGTGGGAATGGTAGGTTGCTCCTTTTGCTTAGGATAAAGCTCCTCTGGGGCCTTCCCATATGCTTCTGCTTTGGTTTGAGGCAATTTCTGCATTTCAATCTGCATATGGGTTCTACTTCCATTTCATGTTCCAATTGCCTTGTGTCCTAAGAAAATGCTAAATCTTAGAACTGAGAAATGAGATGCCATAATGATAGTTCTGCTTCATGTGTTGTCATAGTGCTCTAAATATCAAAGAAGAGGATCTGGCTAAAAATCATTCTCTAGCTATTGATGCTAATATTGCTATTAAAGAAGGCACCAAAATGTTTATGTATCATTCCACAGTTGGTGAACAGATCTACGATATGGTTCCAGAATATCTTATTGACTGTGTCAAAGAAATACAGAAATCTTCTTTAAAAACAAAAGTGGTTTAATATTGAGAAGTGTTAATTGTATGGACCTGTAAAAGTGAAAAATTGCCCACATGCTCCAATTCTTGCTTACAATTCAGAAAATTTGTCTTAAAATAAAAGAGGACAACATGATGAACACCTTTAAGATAAATAGAAAAAGGAGATTTAAATAATAAAGATGGTGAAAAATGAGGGGGAGAGATGAGATTTGACTGTGCCCAACATATTCATACACATACCTATGTGCTTTCTAATAATAATGGTCATTTTTCTGAGGGGAAAAAAACAACATCTGGCAAATGCTGAAATGAATTAACAATTTTTATTTTGTTTCATGTTGTTTGTTCTTGCTGTTTTGCTAGAGACCCACTAGGAAAAAAGAGGGATATCTAATGAAAAGGCTCTTTGAAGAAGAATCTCAAAGTTTCTTGTAAATATTGATTGAGTAAATGTTTTCATTTTATTGGAATAAAACTGATGCTCAGAGTGTTTGAGGCAGCTTCCAAGAGTCAGACATTATGAGAACGGAGTATTAAATGCATATTTTGTACCACCTCAGTAGTGGGTCTTTACTCAATTATTTTGCCTTTGAAAGAGCCAGAGTAGCATAGTTGGAAATTACTAGTTTATGAGATTTAAAAAAAAACACACCAAAAAACAACTTGTACTGAGGCTAGGTTCTCTACCTGACTAAGTGGATAACCTTGAGAAAGTCTTTTGAATTTTCAGGACTTCAGCTTCCTTGCGTTAGAATACCTATTGTGACAAAGTACTACATGAGAGCTGATCATTTTAAAGTGGTGATTTGCTGCAAAAAGAACTTTAAATGTTCAAAACTGCAAAGTAATTTCCTGATATCCTCAATGCATCACTATAACACAGATATAGAGAGTTCTACCCTACGTGAGAAAGTACACGAGGCTCCACAGGAATGAAAGATCACTTGTTTCTTCTTCATTTACACCCATTCACACTTTTTCTGAACAAAAGCCTCCCTCATTTTAGTAGAAATTTGTTAATCAAAATATACTGAAGATGTGAGAGAGAAATCACTGGAAAATTCACAGAATCTCAAACTTAACATCCTCCAAAATAACTTTATCTTGAAGTTTGTTTAAGCCTTCTCTCCCGACTATAATTTCTTTAAAAATGTTTTTCCAAGATTCTAAGTAAGAAACATCATCGTCTTTTATTTCTCCTCTCTCTACTTCCCAAGTCAAACTGCACTACTTTTATTGCATGAATTCAGCTGTAACTACTCTTTCTCATAAGTGCATTCTTCTCTTTATTCACGTCCTCTGTCATGCCTTTACCTCTGCAGCTGTCCAAGATTTATTTCATCAATGAGCCTTTAAAGGGGTTCCAACTAGTCTTCTTTTTTAAAAAAGGATGTATTTTTTTATTAATTTTAGAGAGAGAGAGAGAGAAAAATATAAATGATGAGAGAGAATCATTTATCAACTACCTCCTGAATGCCCCCTACTGGAGATCGAGCCTGAAACCTGGACATATGCCCTGACCAGAAACCAACCCATGATCTGGCTCATAGGTCGATGCTCAACCACTTAACCAACACCGGCCAGGCCCAACTGGTCGTCTTACCCACAGCCATTCTCATCATGGTGAACTTCCCATTGTGCTCTTTGCCTACCAAATAAAAATCCTGACCCTTTCTCAGGATCTAAGACCTTCGTAATCAGACCCTAAACATTTTTCAGACTTTGACTCTGAAAACTTCATCTACTCACTTTTCTTTTCCATCATCCACAACTGGCCACAGTTCTCATTATTCCTGAATGTCATGTTGTTTTCATGACTCCTTGCCTTTGTACATGTTACTTCTATATGCAGTGCTCTCTTCCTGCCAACGTTCTAGTGGTTTTCTTTACTTTCATGATCCATTATTTATTTTTTAACTTGGGCTATCATTATTCTTTATCTTTTTGCATTGCACTCATTATTTCTCGAGATACAACTAACTTACTGTAAAATTCACAATTTTAATGTGTATACTTCAGTGGCTTTTAGTATATTCATAAAGCTTGTGTAGCCATCACCACTACCTCATTCCAGAACACTTTTATCATTTCTCCAGTCTCCCCAGAGAACCTCATACCCATTAGTAGTCATTCTCCATTTTCCCCTATACTCAATCACTGGCAACTACTAATCTATTTCTATCTCCAAGGATTTGCCTGTTCTCAACATTTTATATAAATGGAATTATACAATATATCATCCTTTGTGTCTAGCTTCTTTCCCTTAGTCTAATGTTTTCAAAGTTCACCCATGTTGTAGTATGTATCAGTATTTCATTCCTTTTGTAGCTGAACAATATCCACTGTATGGATAAGCTACATTTTGTTTATTCATTAGTAAATGAATATGTGGGTTATTCTGATTTGGGTGTTATTATAAATGATGCAGCCATAGCCAGTTTGGCTTAGTGGATAGAGCATCAGCCTGCGGACTGAAAGGTCCCGGGTTTGATTCCAGTCAAGGGCACATGCCCGGGTTGTGGGCTCTATCCTCAGTGTGGGGTGTGCAGAAGGCAGCCAATCAATGATTCTTTCTCATCATTGGTGTTTCTATCTCTCTCTCCCTCTCCCTTCCTCTCTGAAATCAATAAAAATAGAAAATAAGTAAGTAAATAAATAATGCATATTATACTTATTTTCAAATAAATTTCATTTTCTTTATTAATATTACTACAAAGCTTCTAATAAGCACCTTTATACTTGAACCCCTTCCCAGAGGAAACTATTTTTAACTTTTAGCTTTTTCTTCTGATATTTACATTCATTTTCCAAAATAACCTATAATTTAATTTTTAAATTTTTTTCTTTATTTTTATTGTGATAGTATTGCAGATGTACCCATTTTCCTTCTTTTGCCTTCCTCTACCCAGCCCCCACCCCCTTCCTCTGGCCATCACCATAGTGTTGTCTGTGTCTATGGGTTATGCATATTTGTTCTTTGGCTTTTTAAAAATTTTAGACACAATCTCTTGGTAGTTTACTAGAGAAGAGAAAAATTCAGCATTGTTCTCTCCTATCCATACTTTTCCCCATCTCCATCTTCCAAACTACTATTACCCAAGTATTTTGTTATTTTAATATCCAGTGTACAAATCATCATAATGTAAATATTTTCCACAGATGACCCAATTGTGTAGGCACAGTATTTATAATCATATAATACTTATCTCTAACATAGATAACTCTTATCGCTGAATGTATATGAATGTGTGTGTGTGTGTGTGTGTGTGTGTGTGTGTGTGTGTGTGTGTTACTCACAGCTAACCCAGTGGGTTTGCAATAGTCTATTGAAAAGTCTGAGCTCATTCTAATTCCTGCTTTGTTGGTTTTAATTTTTTTGGCCTGTTTTATTAAAATATATTTTTCTTGACATTTTAGAGAGAGAGAGGAAGGGAGAGGGAGAGAGAAACATTGATCGGTTGCCTCCCTCATGAACCACAGGCGCTGACCCCGCCACCCTAGACATATGCCCTGTCCGGGAATCTAACCAGTACCCTTTCAGTTCATGGGACAATGCTCAACCAACTGAGTCACATGGCCAGGGTAGCCTGTATTTTTGTTGTTGTTGTTTTTAAATTTTGTTTTGTTATTCTCTCTGGAACCTTTTTAAGGAACTTCTCTCTTTCCTCCAGAGTTCTGAGAACTATTATGTGTATGTTTTGTTCATTGTGTTGGTTATAGAAATCTTTCTAATGTTATTGTTTGATGATTTTTCTTACCTTTATTATTCTGATTTGGGATTTTTTTGGAATTATCCCCTAGTTAGTTTTTTATAGTAAATATCTTAGTCTTTTTTTGCCTATTGTCTGTGAAAATTCTTTAGCAATTTCACCAAATCCTTCTTTTGACTTTTAAAACATTTTCGTTTTCCTCTTTTTAGTTTTTAAGAACCTTGTCTTAACCTTTGCCCTTCTTTTTGCTATTTTCTTAAAGAAATAAAATTGTCTGGTTTCATGGATGCATTCTTTTTCTGGGATTTGTTTTTCCCACGTTTTCCTTTTGGTGTCTGTATTTCTGGACTTCTCTCACATGTCTAGTTAATCCTTAGCTGTCCATTCATGACTCAATAAAATTGAAGATATGAGGTAATCTTTTCCGTTCCATTTGGGGGGCATCCCAGATGGGGACATGGTGAGGCCTCGTCCACTGGATAAAAGGACTGATCAGAATTCAGGGATTCAGTATCTCTAGCTTCATCATGGTCTTTCCACACCTCCCCATTCCAGCTTTCAGTATTTCATTTGTTCCCAATCAGCGGCCTCTCTTCAACAGTGGACACCCTGTAAGGTTGGGAGTTCAACTTCGTTATTCAGCTCATCAGCGGGATAAGGTTGTGTGTGTTTTCAGCAATCCTTTGGGGACCAGACAGAGCTCACAGACCTTTTCTAAGCATTCAGCTGGAATTGAAACCACTGAGCTCATTCATTTCTTTACCCACTTTGTTCAGCAACATTAGGAGCAATCAGTCAATCTCATTTTATTCATTAGGTTGCCAAAAATATTTGGAAGTATCATATACACAATCACCCAGATCCTTGCTTTATAATGGGTTGATAAGGAGTATCCAATTATGATATCTGTGTACCTCTATTGCCAAATCAGGCCATGGATCAGTGCTCTCTTTATGACTAGAAAGGTAGGTATTTGCATCTTTACTCAGATTAGAAAGGCAACTCCAGAAACTCAGGACTAATTCAGAAAATTTATCCTTAAAATTCTGTTCTCTAGAACTACTCTGGTACCAATATATATATTAGTTAGGGTTCTCCAGGGAAACAGAATATATATATATATTCATTCTAGTCCAACAGCTGGCAGCTCAAGACCCAGGAAAAGCCAATGTTTTAGTACAAATCTGAAGGCAGAAAAAAAAAACCAAACCAATAACCCCCTTTGAAGACAGTCCAACAGAAGTAATCCTCTCTTATTCAGAGGAAGGACCAACCTTTTTATTCCACTCAGGCCTTCAACTGATTGGATAAGGCCCACCCACATTAAGAAGGGCAACCTGCTTTACTAGCATTCAATCCATCAATTTAAATGTTAAACACACCTCCCCTCCCCCCCGCCAAAAAACACAAACAACCCTCAAAGACACACCCAGAATAAAATTTGACCAAATATCTAGGCACCCTATGGCCCAGTCAAGTTAACACATAAAATTAACCATTATGCCTGGTAAATATTTATAGCATACATTTCATTTAACCTTGCTGAATATTTTTTAATATAAATATGCATTTGCTTTGTTCTGGGATGCAGATAAGCTACCTGGAAAAATTTTATCTTTTGGGGCTTGTTATAAGATTTGTTTGGACACTGTTTGGAGGAGTGCTCATAATAGGTTTAATTATCATTGAGGTAAGACTCTCCACGGTAGTCTACCAAGGCTCTATGAATCATGCATTTCCCCCCTCTCTGCTTTGTGAGATGCACACAATTTTCCATGCTGTTTGAGGACTAGGTATTATTACTTTTCTGAAAATTACCTGAAACTTCAAATATATGATCAAATGGGAATTCAAAAGCATAAATTAAAGGCCCAAACCCTGCTCAGATTTTGCTGCTTAACCTTAGGCATTGTCCTCAATCTCCTGTGGCTGCAGTTTTTACCATCTGTTATGGAAGGACAGGCTGCCTTAGGCATTACTTTAGAAAAGCACATGAAAACTTTCCCCTACCTCCAGGATACCTGACAAGAAACCTACACACTGGTAACAGTGGTTAGAAAACATGTTGGACAAATTGAAAACACAAGGTATTACTAGTCCAGTTCAACAAGGAGATACAGATGGCTTAAAAGCTCATGAAAGAGACTATTCTAGGGAGGTTTTCAGGCTACCTGAATAGAACCAAATATGCTCAGACACTCGTAGAACTGACTGAAAAGTCAGGATCAGATTACTTTCCCACAGAATAAAATTAGATACGACATATCTCATGTGGAAAAATTAATCTGTCCGGATGGGAGCCTTGCAGACCTATTTACTCTAAAGGATGTTTGCTTTTACAAATTGACAACTGAAACTACTTTTCAGCATATCATTTCCCAAATAACATACGTGGTGCTCTTCATGCCAGCAGGAGAAAATCAATGTGCACTTATGGTCAGGAAAATTCAATTAGTGGCTATCAGCAGGAAAATACCAATTGGTTTTTCTTCCACGATCCAAGGGTTTCATTTCACTATGGATTATATTCTGTATCCCTTTAACCGTTTTCATCCTCAGAAATCCTTCCCAGTTTTGATCTGGGAATCGGCTTTATTATAATCGCTTGATTTTCATAGAGTCGATCCCATTTCCACTCTGTCAGCAAGTTTTTATTCGCCGGTAGTGGATGGGGAAAACCTGCCGCTGAGCTATAAAGGGCAGACTCACAGGCCATCAGAGGAAAGCTGATGACTCCCCTGTGGAGGCTGCGTGAGGATCTGCCTAGGAACGCTCACCTCTCAGAGCGCTTTTAAATATAATTAGCTACTGGTCCCCGACTCCCCCCCTCCCCTGCTAATTTTTCTTCTGCTTTTTGTTCTTTGAATATAATCAGTCGTTTTAACTTCTTTAACGAAAACCTCTTTTATGTGTTTTGTCCTGTACATCATAGAATATTAGAGACGACTTAGGACTGACATTGTCTAGTGCTTTGTTCTCATTGCTCCATGGGGCCCTTTGAGGTAACGAAAGGGCCTGGATCCCTGCCCGCTTCCCCGCTCCCCCATCGGTGTAATATATTGGTTTATCCTTATGATTTCATGTGAAGAGAGTTTTCCAATAAGAAGAATTTAAAAGCCTCATCCAACCCTCTAACTTTATGGATGAGGCAACTGGAAAGGTTACTGATGGGTCAAAGTTCACCTTGTCAGTGCAGAGCTAAGACCACTAGGTATGTAGACCTTTTCACTTCCCGTCTACAATCTTTCCACTACCATACACTGTCTTTACTTGGGTGTGTGACATGTATAGGGCCAGCTTTGCTTTTTCCATATATATTTCATATTAGTTAGGACTCTGCCTCTTGTGAATTTTAGAAACCCCACCAGAGGTAGTTTTAGAAGAGAGGATACTTTATTGGAAGAACAGGGGATGAGAGTATTTCACAGGAGCCAAGGAATAAGTGAACAAGCAAACTGAGGGAGGAGCGGAGACCTGTTGTAACCCATCCTCTGGAGCAATGGGAACCGGGGACCTGAGTGCTGAGGACTTTTCTTCATATGTGGTCTTTGCTTCCTTCTGCATTTCTTCCTCGTTTTAAATACAGTGATGCTGCACAGTTCTCTTCCCTACTCTTTCTACATTGTGGAAAACAGTGAGGCAAGGATATGGAGAGAAAGGAACCCTAATGCACTGTTGCTGGGAATGCAGATTGGTGCAGCCACTATGGGAAACTTCAAAAAAATAAAAATGGATCTGCCTCATCACCCCGAAATTTCACTTCTGGGTATATATCCAAAGGGACCCAAAACACTAACTTGAAAGAATAGAAGATACACTGCTATGTTCATTGCAGCATTATTTACAATAGCCAAGCTATGGAAGCAACCCAAGTGCCCATCAGTAGACAAGTGGATAAAAACATGGAGATATATAATTTGGCCATAAAAAAATGAACTCTTACCATTTGTGACAGTATAGATCAGTGATGGCGAACCTTTTGAGCTCGGCGTGTCAGCATTTTGAAAAACCCTAACTTAACTCTGGTGCTATGTCACATATAGAAATTTTTTGATATTTGCAACCATAGTAAAATAAAGATTTATATTTTTGATTTTTATTTTATATATTTAAATGCCATTTAACAAAGAAAAATCAACCAAAAAATGAGTTCACGTGTCACCTCTGACACGCGTGTCATAGGTTCACCATCACTGGCATCGATGGACCCGGAGGGTATTATGTGAAGTGAAATATTTAAGTGAGAGAAAGACAAATATTATATGATTTCACTTATATGTGGAATCTAAACAACAATATAAACAAACAAATGAAACAGACTCATAGGTACAGAGAACAGACTGATGATTGCTAGAGGAGAGGGGGATTGGGGCACTGCATGAAAAAGGTGGAGTGATTGAGAGTACAGATTGGTAGTGACAAAATAATCACAGCAATGTCAAGTAAAACAGAGGGACTATAGTCAATAGTATTGTAATAGCTATCTATGGTGCCCAATGGGTACCTAAAATTTCGGGGGAACACTTTGTAAAGTATACGATTGTCTAACCACTATGCTGCACAGTTGAAACTAATACAAAATAATATTGAATGCAAACTGTAATTGAAAAATAAAATTCAAAAAATATCTTCCAGAAAAAAATGCTTTTAAACACAAAGACAACTAATATTTCACCAGTAGTATATATCTGTGACCTGTTCACATAATCAAGGGATGTTTTAATTCTATAATTCTTAGTGCACTTGATTTTTGAAGTTCTTCTATTAGCAAAATTTGGGAGTACCTCTACCTGCTGCCACAATATCCTTTATCTGCCAGTTTCTTTTTCTGTTCTGTCCCACCCCCCTCACCACCCCAAATTCACTTATTATTCTTTACTTAAGGAGGTTTTTTTCTCTCTCTCTCTTGGTAGCTATTTTCAGAAGTTTCATGTGGGGAATGGACCCCATTCTCTGACAATGTTTTTCATAAGAATTGTTTAGCTATACTCATAGCCAACAAGGAGAAGTATAACCATGAACTCCACCCCACCAACCCCAATATAGAGATTCCTCTCTGTCACCCTTGTCTTGATGCTATAAACTATGGATTTGGGTTTTACTCTCAGTGTATGCTCCTCAGTCTCATTGGTTTTTCCTGAAATCTATAGTCACTGCCAACCTTCCCAATGTGGTCTCTTTTTTCCTCCACTTGCTTTTATGTGCTCACCTGGTTCATTGTTATTCTGTTGTACATCATTCCAGCTATTTGTCAATCTGGAGTTTTAGTTGACTCCTAGTTTTACAAAAAATAGATTTTTTTTTGTTTCACATCTCTTTGTTGTGTAGGAATAATTTCCCAGAAAAGAAGACTAAAATGTTGACATTCTGTCACCATATTGTAACTGAGGTCTAAACTGTTGCTTTAATAATCCATCCTATAATGGTTTGTTACAAGAATATCAAGCATTTTCTTGGCTTTAGCAATGAGTTTGCTTCTTTGTTTACAGTTTTCTTGTGCCCTTTTCATTCTTTGTCATTTCCTAATTTGCTGCTGTGACTCTGAACAATCATTTTTGCAAATTCATTCAGCAAATTAGCTTGTTATATGTTGGAACCAGATATTTGAATTCTTTGCAAGCAGGTTTCCTTTCAGTTTCTTGGCTAACTTTTATTTCAATTTCTGTTTTATTGTATTGGATCTCTTTTAAAAATTCTATTTTTTTATTTTAATTTCTTTGCGAGGAAAGAAAAGCAGAAGCAAAACAAGAAAAGAAAGGCCCTGCTTTCTCACCGTCATCTATTAACAATGTTATCTTCCTCATGCAGCATACTATCCCCGTCTGTGAAGAGGCAAAGAAACCTGATTATAAAAGAAAAATCTGTCTTCTTCTATTTTTTTAACATTCTTGTATTGTTCTCTAAGCACTCACAAAATGAAATGAAATATACATTTTGGCTACCCTACCTAAGTGCTCATTATTAATGAATGATAGAATTAACATAAAATTTCAAAGTATACAGATGAGAAAATTTATTTCACAACATTCTTACCATAGACCTTTAATTACACAGTCTTTGTCATCTAGTCTCTTTACTACACCTCTCACTGTCATCCGATCTCTAACACACCGAGATCCTGGACATAAGGCCTTAAGACTCTTTCTGGACTGGGGGAAGCATATGGCAGATGCTCAGAGGCATCTCCAGGACAACAGGAAGGTAGAGGAGGGAGAATCAGGAGGGTGAGGCTCCTGAGCCCTGGCTGAACCAAAAAGTAGCCCCATAATTTTCTCAACCATGGACTAAAGTCGCCATGCAAAGAGAATACCCAGGTATTTAATTAAGCCAAGTGTAGCACAGAAGATGCTAGCAAGAGTTCAATTAAGTATTAACGCAGGACCAAAGCCTCTTCTGAATACCTTGATATCATATATTTCTCTCCGCTCCATAGCCCAATGCCATTTATAAGAGGAGTTGGGGAACGAGGGAGTTCTCTGCCAGATTGAACAATTATTCTAGAGCAGCAGTGTTAAACCAGAGAGTCTATTTAAACTATTAGATTCGACTGAATTCTGAACCTGATTTGACTCAGTTTGTGTGTGTGTGTGTGTGTGTGTGTGTGTTTACTTCTGCCCAATAGGTGGAAGTGTCTCTTGAGAAACATCAGAGAAGTTCTAGAGAAACAAAGGAGATACTCTTAAAAAAATGTAATATGGAGTATGGTTTGAATAAACTTGCAACATTGCTAAAAAGATGATAACAAAGTTGTTCTGATTAAATCTGTGGTAAGGAGTATATATTTATTTTCCTATATTTTTTCAATAAAACTGTTTCTATTTATATTTACTTCTTTTTTAAAAATCCTCACTGAGAATATGTTTTTATTTATTTTAGAGAGAGAAGAGAGAGAGAGAGAGCGAGAGAGAGAGAGAGAAACATTGATGTGAGAAACATCAATCAGTTGCCTCTCATAAGCACCTGACAGGATATCAAACCCACGACCTAGGTATGTGCCCTGACCAGAAATTAAACCTGAAAACTTTTGGTGTATTGGACAACACTCCAACCAACCAAGCCACCAGGACAGGGACACTTATATTTACTTTTTTACTTTATATTTGCTTTTAAAGATTTACAAAATATTCCAAACACAGAAAAGTGAAAAAAATAATCATTGTGCTTTTTGCATTTATTTCTATAACTCAATAATCCTATCTCATATGCCACCAAGCTTCCTTCACCTATTTTCTTATTTATCTAATTTTTCAAATAAACTGCTATATTTACTATAGTGTTTTTGTATTTATTCATAATTGGAAAGTGTCCTTATTGATTAATGTCCTCTTAACTTCTAATATTTTCATTGGGAGTTATTGTTTTGGCTAGCTCAGTGGTTATAATTTTATAAGTTTTGAGTGGTCTAATAAACTCCATTTTTCCAAAGTTTTATTATTTTTAACATGTGATTTTTATAGAATGCATTTGTATGTTTTTCCAGAAACACTCACATTAGGTTATTTGCGAAATGCCTATATACACAATTAGAAAGGAAAACTAATAAGATTGGTGTCTAGCTCTACTTTTTGTTCCCAAAAATCAGAACAAAGTAGCATCTTTCTTGTTCATATCTAGAGTCACTCTAGCTTGCAATACACCTAACTCTCTGAATCTTTTTCTTGTTCAAAATAATGAACTCTGTCTTATCCTTCTGTCTTTTCAAATACCTCAATGATTTATTTCACACTCTCCCTGCATTTGTCTGCTACCTTCTTTACCTTACCAAGAGCATGCTTAATTATGATGTTGTAACTCCACAATCATAACAAATCAGGTTTGGTTTTATACAAATATTTAATAAGATCATAGAGAATACCCAGGAAAAAATGAGCCATATAAAGGTCTCACGGGCAGATTTCAGGGACACACTGTATACCTCTGTGGTTGGCATCACCGTAGTCACACCTTTGGGTCAATAATGTTACTTCCCGGTTAATAGTGTGATGTGAAGCCTGGCTGGTGTGGATCAGTGGTTGAGCATTGACCTGTGAACCAGAGGCCACAGTTTGATTCTTGGTCAGGGCACATGCCCTGGTTGCAGGCTCAATCCCCAGTGTGTGGAGTGCAGGAGGCAGCTGATCAATGATTCTCTCTCCTCACTGATGTTTCTATCTCTTTCTCCTTCTCCCTTCTCCTCGGAAATCGATAAAAATATTTTTTTAAAAAGAGTGTGGTGTGGAGTCAGACATCTGGATTCAAATCCTGACCTCAGAATATCCTGGCTGGGTGATCTTAACCTAATTCCTTACTCTCTCTAATCCTCAATTATTCTGTCTTTTAAAAAAAAGATTCATCTTCCCCTTAAGATTATTGTGACAACTACTGTGATATTTATTGAAATAATGCACATAAAACCCTGGGCACATACCTGATACATAGTGAGGGTGAAGAAACATTGGCTGTTATTAGTGTTGTATGAACTTGAATGCATAGTTGGTGCGGGGGATGTTCATGATCTTCTGAAGTGCAGTTTCACTGCTGGGTAAACCCCAGAACAGAGCCACTCTTATATGACAAGTAATAGAACACAAATAAATGAATTTGAGTTGTGACCTTCATTTTAGAAAGAACATAATTTTTTAAAAATGTATTGTTATAGTCATTTAAATGTACTTTTCATTACATTTACAAGAACTCAAAATGTGATCTCTTGGCCTCATGTTCTTCCTCCTTTCATACTCAGTGTTGAAAGTTGATTTCTCTTGTATACTTGCTTTTGGCTAACCATTGTTTGCCCTCACCTTCACCCTTATTTTATAAGAGATCACTCTCACATGAAATGGCTTGCTGCCACTCAGGCACACCCATATTAGCAGTCTGAACAGCCCCTGTGAAAGCAGGAATGGAAATTGGGGAAATTTTGCAGTCTTTCACATACGTGGTTGCCAAGGAAACCATCTACGTACTAGCTCACAGTCAGGCTGGCTTTTGTTTTGTGTCTTCAGTTCATATGAGGAAAATAGAAGGAACTCAGATTTCCTAAGGATGCCTCATGGACAACAGTTAAACTCTAATTTTAAAAAATTAGAAATCCCACCACTATCAGAATGCAAGTAATAGAAGGGCAAGTAGACTTTTCAATACCAAACAAAATTTATTGTTACACTTGATAAAAATGCATCTGAGATTTTAAGTACTACAGCCAGATAGTTTACCGAAAGCAGGGAGCTCACATTCCAGCCAAGAAGAGGTGTGGCTGATTTATTTTCAACCCAAAGTGATTGTCATCATGAAAATATGGTCAGGTAATAGATGAAGAGGCAGAAGACTGGCTCCTTATCTTGAAATGACCCCTTAACATCTTAGAGTCTCAGTTACCTTAGGTTTAAAATGGGCATGAGGATACCTTCTCTGTCTACCTCAAGTTAGAAAATAAATGTAAAATACACTGTAAACTGCTCAATTTGATTGCTATTTAAATATATACATATATGTGACTTTTATAATTTCCCAAAATGTTGTTAAAATACAAAGTCAGCCCTGACCCGTTTGGCTCAGTGGATAGAGTGTCAGCCTGTGGACTGAAGGGTCCCAGGTTCGATTCCAGTCAAGGGCATGTACCTGGGTTGCGGGCACATCCCCAGTAGGAGGTGTGCAGGAGGCAGCTGATCGATGTTTCTGTCTCATTGATGTTTCTAACTCTCTATCCCTCTCCCTTCCTCCCTGTAAATAAATCAATAAAATATATTAAAAAAAATACAAAGTCAAATTATTTTTAAAGGATTAAATTGGATATTTTAGCCATATTTTAAAAACAAGAAAATAAATAAGTAATATGGATTTCTAAGACCAAAGGTTTAGAACTTTATTTGTAAGGAGGCTGTCCAGAGCACAGAGGATCAGGACCTAGAGATTATAAGTCTCCTAGCTGCAGTTTCTGATTCAAGTCTTTCTCTGCTCTTGTTTATCCAAAATGCTTCTAGTAGAATCATCCTGTTATTGCCTTGACCAATGACTTATGTTATAAAGAGAGATACAGAGAAGGAAAGTGAAAGACACAGTCCAAGGAAGGCGAAGGGGGTGGAGCCTCCAATTGCCCAGGTCCAGCTCATGAGTCAACTGGTCACATCCTTTCAATGACCTCCTCCAACAGGAAGATAAATGGGTCAAAAGTAACGCTATGGTCGCAATGATGACCCAGTCCTTGCATAAAATATGAGTTTAGGCCAAAATACATTCCATTATTTTAGAACATTAATTCTACAAAACTTTCTCTAAATTTGAAATCTAGCCATATTTAATATATATGAATATACATATATATGAATTTAAAAACTGATAAATTCTTTAGGAGGTGATATGAATGATTCTGAGAAGGTAGATGCTATTAGACTATGCAATCATTTATGAAGATCCTAATATATGTTCAGCACTATTTGCCTTGTGTAGTAAATATTCTAATTAAAAAACGCATATTCCATAGTGCATAGAGTAAAAATGATTAGGACTTGATTTTGGAGGACGATAAAGTGAAGATGCTGAAAATAAAGACCCATGAGGCTGAAGAGACCGAGGTTAGATTATGCAGGATTTTAAAAGCCAGGAATTCAATGAGTATCTGCATTTTAAATAATCTAGATTAGTTTGCAGGGTGCTTTCTTTGGAAAAGTTGTCAATTGCTAAGTCAGAATCACAAATGAAATGGTCTCGACATGCTGACACACTTCGTTCCTTTTGGAAATCTGCATGAGCTATTTAGACCTCTCCATTCAGCCTAGGTTTGGAACATTTGTGGTCAAGATAATTTCATAGGGAGATTTACCTCACGGCTAACAAAGAGATAAAGATACTCAGAGTTCTTTTTGGTGTTTTCTCTTCCCACCTCTACTGTATGCTTTCTACCATGTACGATTCCTCAAACCTTCCATGCTCTCACAAGCCTCTGTACCATTGTATGTGTGCTTTCCTCAGACTTGAATGCCCCCTCCCTTGGTACAATTGATGAACCCTCACTCATTCTTCCTATTTCATGTTCTGTTCTTGCACACTTTATGCAAGCCCCAATTAATCAACTTCTACAATTTTTAAAATATGTTGCATGCCCTATCATTCAATTGTGAGCTTCCTGGCATAATTTATTATGCCATATTTATTTGTTTTGTTTTCATGACTTAGCGCTATGCTTCGCAGTTAGTAGTCAACGAATGTTTGATATTTAACAGTTTAAAATAGCTTTATTTTCCATTGTTAACTAGGATTACTATGACACAAAACCCAGGAGTTAATGAAAAAAGGGGGCCTTATATTGATGAAAGCACTGAGAGAAGAGACTTTGACTAAGAAGATGTTTAGGGAGGCAGAGCTACAGCCAAATTAGGATCAACTTGAGGTCAGTTCAAGACCCTGAAATTCAAAAAGAAGATAGCTTTGTAGATGTTGCAAATCTTCAAATCTCAAAACAATGTGGAAAAAAAAGAAAACATCTGTGCATTCAAAAGGAAGCTGAAGCTGGCATAAATCAGATAAGCTGGTGCAATTGGAAAGTTGGAAATTCACAGGGTAACTGCAAATGGAGTATGTTCTTCCCAAACTTCAGTGTTATTTCTTGTGCTTTTGCATTTGCAGCGAAAACCTTCCTTTGTTGGTGCTAATCTTGAATTTTTTAAACTTTGATGTTTGTGACCCAGTACACAATTTTTTCTGCCATTAAGAGGAATATAGCCAATCAACACACTGCAGAAATACTCTAAAAACAAAGAATTACTTTTACTGCTATATCTGGTGTATTAGTTTCCTATTTCTTGCCATTGCAAATTACCATGAACTCAATGGCTTAAAACAACACCAATTTAGTATCTTACGGTACTGTAGGTTAGAAGGCCAACACAGGCCTCACTGGTTAAAGTAAAAGTTTAATAGAGTTGCGTTCCTTCTGGAAGCTCTAAGGGAAAATCCATTTCCCTGCTTCACTCTATCTTCTAGAGGCCACCCCCATTCCTTGGTTCCTACTCCCTTTCCTCCATGTTCAAGGCCAACAACACAGCAACTCTGACACCGCTTCCATTGTCACATCTCTCTCTGTCTCTTCAGCCTCCTTCCTCCACTTTCAAGGACTCTTGTGTTATATTGGGTCCACTCTGAAAAATCCTGGATAATCTCCCTGTTTTAAGGTTTCATATTAGAAACCTTTATTCCTCTGCAATTTTGATTCCCTTTTGACATGTAATGGAACCTATTCATAGGTCTCGGGGTTTAGGATGTGGACTTCTTTGGAAGGCCTTTATTCTGCCTCACATACCTGTATAAGGAAGCATGTTTAGCCCCCCTCATAAACAACATATGGCTTAAAAGAGGTTAGGAGTTGAGGTAGCCAATGATGTTAGAAAAGTGTATTTCTAGCCAGGATCTGCAGACTTAAGTATAAGTTAAACAGTTGCCATATTCTTTTATTTTATATTTGCTGCAAAAGTCCCTATGAAACCCTTACCTTGACCACATCCTTTTAAAATATATACTCCCAAATAATACTGTTCAGAATTTTCATAGTATGCTTTTAAATAAACTCTACAAAATATTGTAGGAAAAAAAGTGTATTTCTAGCCAGGATCTGCAGTTGCCCTATTCCTTTATTTCATATTTGCTGCAAAAGTCCCTATGAAACCCTTACTTTGGCCACATCCTTTTAAAATATATACTCCCAAATAATATTGTTCAGAATTTTCATGGTATGCTTTTAAATAAACTCTACAAAATATTGTAGGAAGATTTTCACTGTTGACTTAACTGATCTAGAAATAGACCTGCAAGATGCTTCTAGTGCTAAGTAGGGCACAAGCAATCACGATTCTATTTGCCATCCTCTTGACAGAGGAGTGAAACTAAGATCATTATCAAATCAAAAATTATGTTTAACTATTACAGATTTTCATTAAAAAATTTACTCTGTTATATTCCATTGTGTTTGAAAAGCTCAAAGGAGAAAAAAGAGAGTCCTTGTGTGTGGAAAGAAACCACAGAAGATTAATGAGGCCTTCCTAATTAAATTAAAATAAAATCCCAAATTTGAGAAAGAATATTAAAAGCAAGTCACAATGCCAACATAAAGGGAGTACTTTGTAAAAGTCATGATATAGTTCATGGACAAGGACTAAAACTCCAAACAGCGGGCATGTTTGATCTTGTTTGGATGAAGTTAAACTAGATAGACATAAAGCAGAATGTTCCAAAGAAAAAGGAAAGATATTATAGCAATTAATTGCTGTGCGCTGATAAGCAGTCAGAAGTTAGAAATATGAATTTATAGGTAAATAAGTTTTATTAAAAGTTATTTTCTATTTAACTAAAAGAATAGTTATTTTGAGTTGAAATGTATTATTCATATTAATCTGTCCATTTAATAATAGCTATCCAGAAGAAAAACAATTATTTTAAAGAATAAGAATACCCGCAGTATTTAGTAAATATATAACTTTATAGCTATGCCATTATACCCCACGTTTCAAATTAACCAAACATTGGCTCTATCTTCACAAACTTTATAGTTGATTAAACATTCATGTGGATATTTTTAAAAATTCTTTATTGTTTAAAGTTTTATATATGCCCCCCATGTGGATATTAATAAAAAATAAAGCTTAGAGTACCAGAGATAATGTACTATGAAGAACACAATTCAGTATAAATAATATGTACCAGTACATTTGAGATTGCAGAGAGTCTTGCTTTTACTAACTTAATTTAAAGGGTGCTATTGCAGGAAGGTAGAACAAGGAACAGCCTTTCGAGCTGCATAACCAGGTGTCAGAAAACACTGAAACATCATTCAGATTACTGTGGTGACTGTAGCAACCCTCCAATCCCAGGAAGCTGCCCAGAAGACCTCCCCTGCTCCCCATTCCAGTGCCACAACACTTATAGTGCCTCAAGTACTCTTTATCTACTATCTACATCAGTCTTCTCAGTGCCTTCTGTCTGCTTTTGCCTTACTCTTTCTGTACCTTTCATTCATGCACCCCAAGAAGAAGAGAATCTGAATACTTGGTGGTTACATCCAATATAAATACCCTTTTCTTATCAATATAGATGAACGCTTTTGCAGAGTCCTTTCTCATCGTGGCTCATTTCAAGAGCCTCTGCTGTTTGTCTTTAGGTCCAATTCACTGTGACCAGGGAGTGGATTTGTGTGGCACAAATGTAGAAGAAAGCACCTGCAGCTTTCTTTTTTTCCTTATGGAAGGTTGTGAATGTAGCAGGAAATTAGAAATATTTATCTTGTTCATATGTAAGAAATATTCTATGGAATATTTGGGAATTATAATAGCCTAGAAATTTAGAATTTCTAGAATGATAACCTCTAAAACTTAATATTCACATACTAACTAGGTAGAAGCATGATACAATTGAGGTGGTGGTGACGGTGGTGGTGGTGATGGTGGTGGTGCTGCTGCTGCTGGTGGTGGTGGTGGTGATGGTGGTGGTGCTGCTGCTGCTGCTGGTGGTGGTGGTGGTGGTGGTGGTGGTGTGTGTGTGTGTGTGTAGGCATTATTCATTCATTCATCCATTATTGGGCATTTATTGAATGGTGGCAACTATTCTTTATGATGAGGACACAGTGATGCATTAGACACACTAATTTGGGATTTTCCAAGCTCAAAGACAGCTTGAAATCTAATGGAAGAGACACCCCTTTACCATGAAATAAAAATAATTATTTCAAATATAATAAGTGCTATTTTCACATGCTGCCATTATCAAACGTGTCCAAACTGTCTATTTCTGTATCTTCATACCCTGTCTTCTCTCCTGTTACTGTGTATCAATGACCCAAGCTCCTTCTAGTACTAAGCCTTCAAGTTGGGCACTGGATCTCCCTCCCAATTCAAGACCTTTTCTCTTCCAATTCATCACTTTCTTTCTCTCCATTTGATTAGTCACATTAGCATTAAAAGATGCTATTGTTTTTCACATTTTAAAAAACAAATGTTCTCTTGATCCCACACCCTTCCAGCTACAGACCATTTACAGTAAAATTTCTCCAAAAGATGGTCCATGTTTATTTTCTCTCATTCCTCTTTTCTCATTCTTTCTTGCTGCCCAGTTCAGCTATTTACCAGTTCACTGAAACTAAGCTTGTGAAAGTCTCCAATGACCTCCGACTTGTCAAATTATGGGGTCAAGTCCAGTTTTCATCTCATTTGCCTTATCAGCAACATTTCCTCTCATTGACCACTTTTCTTCTAAAACATTTGCTTCACTTTGCTTCTGGCACACAAATGTCTTTTAGGTCTTTTTCTATTATGCAAATAATCTAAGCCTTTTCAGCTTCTCCTCAAAACTTACATACCCATACTCATCACTGTGCACTTTTAGAAAAGGATATTCCATCAGAAATCCATACCCATAATAGACAGTTTATTGATCATATTTTGTTATTTTAATGTTTTTAGTAACCCACAATACTTATTAGGCTTTTATTATGCTGCCTGTAACAGAGAATCCACAATAGCTGGATATTAAATAAGATATAAGTTTATTTCCCTCCCTCATAAGAGCAGTCTTATCTCAGTCCCAGGCTGGTATGATGTGCCAAGGTAACAGGAACTGACATTCCCAATCCTGATTTCTCTGCTATCCTCAGTGTGTGTCTCCCAATCTCTTTCAAGGTGGCTCCCCAACTCCAGGCATCTGTATTCCAATCAGCACAATGGGTGAGTCAACAAAAGAAAGGAATGACCTTTTCCACCTCTCTTTAAGAAACTTTCCCCCCAAAATTGCACATAACACTTCTGCTTAGTTCCATTTGCCAGTATTTGTCATATGGTCACACAATAACTTTAAGCAAACCTGGAAAATTATTCTGGGCAACAATGAGCCCAGTTAAAACCTAAAAGTTCTATTTATCAAGAAAGAAGAGGAAATGGATATTTGGGGGAAATTAACTCACTCTGATCATGTCACTATCCACCCAAAGTAGTTTATTAATCTTTTCCTCTGAAAAAATAATAACATCCTCCATTAAATTTTGGTGAGTGTATTTTCTCTGGTATATCTAACTTATGGATATATGTGTATGTAAGTATATATAGGCATACCTATATGTATGTCTGTATTTATCTAGTTTCTATCTACCTATCAATTTATCTATAATCTATTTATGTATCAAATTAATTTATCTATTTACCTATACATCCATCTAATTATAAAATTAACCAACTATCAATTTTTTTAAAAGTTTTAAACATATTTTTATTTCAGAGAGGAAGGGAGAGGGAGAGAGAGAGAAACATCAATGATGAGAGAGAGTCATTGATAGGCTGCCTCCTGCACACCCCACACTGGGGATCGAGCCCACAACCCGGGCATGTGCCCTAACCAGGAATCTAATCGTGACCTCCTGGGTCATAGGTTGACACTCAGCCACTGAGCCACGCTGGTCGGGCATAACTATCAATTTTTAAAAACTACATCACTGTTCCAACTTTCTCTTGGCAGTCCAATTCTAAGATGTTTTGTTGTTGTTATCAACAGCTAAGAAGGTTGCTTAGAATGAAGATAGGGGCTATAGAAACATTGGAATTAGATGAGGGGTATTGCCATTACTAGCACATGGGATTAATCATCAAAGTTTTGAAATCATGTGGTGACAGCCATCGCCTCTCTGCTGTTGTATAATGTGCTTGGAACTAGTCAAATAAATACTTTTGATGAAGCTAAAGCAGTGCATGTGATTCTGATGAGGACATACAAGAATATCTCATCAGTACCAGAACAGTTCCGTGATGAGAGGCATAAATTTACAATATTTCCTATTTTGAGCTGTGTGAAGAAATTGATTGATCTCCATTATAATCCATAAATTTCATATCTCTTTTTATTTGCAAGAAAATGTAGGTAATTGGAGGTAGAGATCATGGCTTCAGAGTGTGACTATTTATTTATTTATTTATTTATTTATTTATTTATTTATTTATTTTAATTAGCAAGCAAGAGCTGAAAGCCTCTTTCCCCATCATTCCTCTGCTCATATTTCATTCATTTAAAAGAAAACTAAGTACATTGTTACACCCAGATGTCATAATCCCAGACCACAACACATCTGTCTGAGTGACAGAGAATGGAAATGACTAATTCTTGTCTGCAGCCAGGGTGTTATAGATATTATCAATGTAGGTGTTAAAGGTATTGAAGCTGATGGGAAGGATGTCTCAAGTAGTAAGTGAAAAAGTAGAGTATCCAAGAGTCTGTCAGCCTACACTCTGGGGAATAAAGTAGGAAGAAACCTTTTTCAAGATTAGAGTTTATTTACCCACATATGGCGAAAGGCAGAATTTCAACTCATGTACTAGTTTAGAAATGTTTAGATAGCCTGGCTGGCGTGGCTGGGTGGTTGAGCTTCTACCTATGAACCAGTTTGATTCCTAGTCAGGGCACATGCCCTGGTTGTGGGCTTGATCCCCAGTGTGGGGTATGCAGCAGGCAGCCAATCAATGATTTTCTCTCATCATTGATGTTTCTCTCTCTCTCTCTCTCTATCTCCCTTCCTTTCTGAAATCAATAATAATATATTTAAAAAAGAAATGTTTAGATAAACTGGACTGATAATGATTTTTAAAACACTGCTTCAGATATATAAAGAATCTAAACCCCACAGAAATGTTAAGAAAAAGAGACCTATTCCAAACTTATTTGTAAAACAAGTCTTATGGTGATCTAGATTCTTAAAGTTTCCTGTTATTTCATATGGATTACAATTATCAATATTCCTTGTTAATTAGTTCATACCATTTCTTTCTGTGGTCTTAAACCACCTAAGTGACTATTTGGATGTTCTTTATTATACAGGAGAGTTACCAATTCATAGTCTCCATGTTCTCCCTTCAGCTGATTACTAAAGGCACTACTGATATTAACATATAATTTGTTTTAAAAATTTTCATGTGAAATTTGGCTTTTACAGTGGATGTACAAAAATCATCCTCTCCTCATCTGCACTTATTCCTAATTTTGTATTCCAAAGTAGGAACCTCAATTTCTTTGAACTAAATAGAAAGAAACTTGCCACTATCCTTTCTAATTTATTCCTCCCTAAAGAAAAATCCTTTGGAGTTGGAGAACTGAGCATACAGAATTCTGCCCATCATGTTTCTTTTCTTTTGGGCCTGCCAGCATGAACAGAGGATACATTTGGCTCAAGTCCTGCTGCTATGTGGTGAGTATACTGAGATCAGGATCCAGGAATGTCTTCTAGAAATAGGTCTGAGGAAGTCTATCTTCCTCTCTATCTCTACTATCTGGTCTATATGGTTAAAAGACAGCTACCCTTGGTGCCCCCAAGGCATAGAATTGCTGTTGCTAAGAAGCCTCATGTGACTCCATATCTAAATCCCACTAGATACTCTTATTTTCAGTAGTTTGAGCTTTAGTGCTCAGCTGCAGAATCAAGAATATTAGGAGCTACTCATAATTTATTTCTTTTTCATGTACACAATCACAAACACCCCCCATTTTTCTTACCAATTTATACAGAGCAAGTCAGTAATGGTCAAAATTTTAATTTAATCCCAAAGTGATAGAATCTCATGATCTAATGGTAATAGAGATAGAATAAGAATGAACATACCTGTAAGATAAACCCAGTGACAGATGGAATATTTATTTCTTCTGATTGAGGGTAGTGTAAGCTACATGGGAGAGTTAAAAAGTTTTATTTATTTTTCTCATTGTTGGCATTGGGAACTTTATTGATAGAAGCATGTGCATAAAATTCAGGGGTGGGCAAACTTTTTGACTCGAGGGCCACAATGGGTTCTTAAACTGGACCGGAGGGCGGGAACAAAAGCATGGATGGAGTGTTTGTGTGAACTAATATAAATTCAAAGTAAACATCATTACATAAAAGGGTATGGTCTTTTTTTTTTTAGTTTTATTCATTTCAAACGGGCCAGATCAGGCCCGCGGGCCATAGTTTGCCCATGGCTGGCATAAATGCTGAGCAAACAAAGGGGTTGACTGTATTCTCAGGTAGGAGCACACCCATTTCATTGTCTCCAATGTTCCCCTGGTGTAACAAGGGATGGTAGGAGAAAGCACTTTTCCTTGACAGCTAGAATTCTGGATGTGCTTTGGTTTTCCCCACGAGATTTACTCAGAGAAGGTTTGGAACGTGGAAATGAGATGGGGACCATCTTACATGGCTGTGGCAGCTAACAATGGTCTGACAGTGACAGTGTGTGATGGGATATGAGGCCGTTATGATGTTGGCAGTCATGGCAGAAGCTCCAATCCTAGTTTCCCACCTCAGATCACAACTAGTATTGTGACCTGGAAACCAATTGTCTTTGAAAGCCCCAGGCTCGCATCTCTTCTACCTTTCCAGCAACTTTGTAAAGACTTTTATTGCCTCTATTGAATCTCTGCTAGAGATATCTAACATGCTTTCTATTTCCTGCCTGTAACATTTCTTGATATAGTATAACACTAGCTATAGGACATTGAGGAAACCCCAGTCTCCTCACTGTGAAGTGCTGATTATGATATATTATGAAGTCCTTTCAGAATTAGAGAGAAAGTATGCAAAGTGCTGAGCTCCAATAAATTCTCAATAAAGAATTGCTGTTTTCACCAACCCTCATTAGTAATACATTTTTCTTTGAGTATAAAGTACATGACCACTTCATAAATGCTGTTATATTGCTAGATCAAGAAGAATGCTACAGATGATTATCATTTTTGTATTATGGTCATTTCCACACATTATAATTAAACAAAGCTATGGTTCCCTGGAGTATATTAAGATATTTTCTTTAAAGTTTGTGTGATAATTTCTTGTCCCTCTACCTAGCATGTAATCTTTCCAATTATAAATCAGATTGGAGAGATAATAAGATTTCTGATTTTTATAGGGATGACCATTCAGTACTCCTTTGTTCATAAGAAGATTCTGACTGAGTGAAAAAGGAGATGAAAGCCTTTTATGCTATTTATAGATTTGGAATTTTCCCTCTGGTGATTTATGCAACATAGATTTGTCACATTAGAGGCAAATGTCATTGAATTTATGCTTTGATTGTGCGTGTGTATATATGTGTGGGTTGGATTCCATAAACAAAGAAATTTCCTAAATATATTCTCCTGCAATATGGTAAAATCTGAAATTGAAAAGTGCAGCTTCTTAATCTTTAAAATAAGATTTCTGAGGGAGTGAGGTCTGCATTCCTCTGCCCTAAAGTAGGAAATAAAGAAAAGTCTCTGCAGGCTCCTGGGTGACCTTTGACAGGTATCACAGCAAAATGGCCTGGGCAGCAGCAGGATGTATTGTTCAGAGGTGTGTGTGCTGCCAGGTGGAAATAATCACCAAAATAAACACCTCGGGTTTTAAAACCAGTGTTTGCCTTTTCATTGTGCTTACTCTGGCTCTGAGCGGTTGATTTGTTGGGTATCCCACCAAGTCAGGGTAAAAGGGTAGAGGAATGTTTGGGATGGGAGGAACTGTGACTAGTTCTAGGTCTCCCTTGGTTTACAAACAGATGTCATCTTTATAAACACACCATGAAAGGTTTCAGAAATTTACTTGTAAATATGTTGAAAGTCCTCATGTCAGGAGATTTTCTTTCTCTGCTCTTATTCTCTCTGAAAACTATGGATTCTTGAATTTCTGCAATCATCCGGTCCAACTGACAATTCTGACTTATTTGAGGATCAGTAAGAATCTGGGGCTCAGCTCTTTGGTTGGAACACATTACTGATGAGGCCTAGCAGGGTCCAGAAGTCATGATCTGCAGATGTAGCTATGACTTTACGCACCCCAGCAATTTACAGAACCTGCCAGAGAGTCAATAGTAAACAGAATTTTATATGCAGCAAAATTGTACTTTAAAAGTCTGAGAAAAATTAAGACATTGTTAGATAAACAAAAGATAAGGGAGTTTGTTACCTGTCCTGCAAAAAATGTCAAAAGGAGTCCTGCAGGTTGCCAAGAAAGAACATTAAACAGAAACTCAAAGCTGTATGAAGAAAGTATGGCCTCACCCTGGCTAGTTTGGCTCAGTGGATAGAGGGTTGGCCTGTAGACTGAAGGGTCCCGGGTTCAATTCCAGTCAGGGGCACATGCCCGGGTTGCAAGAGGCAGCTGATCAATGAATCTCTCTCATTACTGATGTTTCTCTCTTTCTCTCCCTCTCCCTTCCTCTCTGAAATCAATAAAAATATATTTTAAAAAAAGAAACCATGGTCTCAATAAAGGTAAATACATAGGGGATTATAACTACTAGCATTATTGTAACTTTAGCTTGTAATTCTACTTTTGATTTTCTTCAGTATCTAAGAGACAAATAAATTTTTTAAATCATTAGTTTAAAAGCTAGTAATACTGTAAATTTGCTTTGTAACTTCACTTTTTGTCTTTTACCAAAAATTTTCCTTTTGAAACCAAAGTATTAAAAATTTTTATAGTCTATGTTTTGGACACAAATATATAACATTGTAAATTTGTGACATCAATAACTGAATGTGGTTGAGGCTAGAGAGTTATAGGTATAAAGTTTTGCATGCTATAGAGGTTAAGCTGGTTTAAATTCAAATTAGAGTATTCTAGTTTAGCATGTTAAATGTAAGCCCCATGATAACCACAAATAAAATTGTTATAAAATATACACAAAAGGAAATAAGAAGGGAATTAAAACATTTCAGTATAAAAAATGAAATAAACACAAAAGAAGAGAGAAATTCAGGGATTGAGAAACAAAAATAGTACAAGACATTGAGAAAATAAATAGCAAAATGACAAAGGTCCCTTCTCATCAATAATTACTTTAAATTTAAATGAATTAAACTATTAATCAAAAGATAGAGATTGGCAGAATAAATTAATAAAGCATGATCCAACTATGCGCTGTCCACATGAGACTCACTTTCAACCCAAAGAAAAAAATATGTTGAAAGTGAAAGGATGGAAATAGATATTTCATGCAAATAGTAGTCAAAAGAGATCAGGGGAGGATATACTAACAAACTAGACATTAAATCAAAAAAAGTTTACAAGAGAACAAGACCCACATTATATACTATTCAATACATCAAGAAGATATAGCAATTATAAATATTTGCACACCTAATAACAGACCACCAAAATATAAGGAGCAAAAATGGACAGAATTGAAGGGAGACAGCTCTATAATGATAGTTGGAGGCTTCAATACATTACTGTCAATAACGGATAGACAAATAGATAGAAGATTAAAAGGAAATAAATAGACCTAACACAATAAAACAAGTAGATCTAACAGATATATACAGATCGCTCTACCCTAAAACAACAGAAGACATCATCTTCTCAAGTGCCCATGGGACAGTTTCCGGTATAGACTTTATGTTAAGACATAAATTAAGTCTCAATAGATTTAAAAAGATAGATCATACAAAATGAGTTCTCAAAACACAAAGGAATGAAATTAGAAATCAATAACAAAAGGAAAACAGGAAAATTTACAACTAATGGATAAAGAAGAAATTACAAAGGAAATTTAAAAATACTTAGAGATGAATGAAAATTAAAATACAACTACCAAGACTTAGGGGACACAATAAAAGTAATGCTAAAAAATTTTATAGCTATAAGTATTTACATTAAAAAGATATTAATCAACAACCTAAATTTATAACTCAGGAATCTAAAAAGAGAAGAACAAACTACACCTAAAGATAGCAAAATAAAGGAAATAATAAAGATTAGAGAAGAGATAAATCATATAGAAAATTTTTAAAAATTGTGAAAATCAACAAAACCAATAATTAGTTCTGTATAAAGATTGACAACATTGACAAATCTTTAGCTAGATAGACTAAGAAAAAGATAAAAACCCCAATTACAAAAGTCAGAAATGAATGTGGGACATTGCTACTGATTCTACAGAAATAAAAAGGGTTACAAAAGAGTACGATTGTACATCAACACATTGGGTAACCTAGATGAAATGTACAAATTCCTAGAAACACAATACATATCAAGACTGAATCATGAAGAAACAGAAACTCTGATTAGAACTATAACTAATAAGGAGATTAAGTGGTGAAAGCAGGGATTATTGCCTTGCTTCTGACTTAGAGAAAAAGTATTTTACCATTGAGTCTGGTGCTCTTGACGGGTTTTTCATAAGTAGATTTTATTATTTTAAGGTTAATTCTATCTATCCCTAATTTGTTAAGTTTTTTATTATTAAAGGACATTGAATTTTATCAAATGCTCTTCTGCATCAATTGAGATGATCATGAGATTTTTAGCCTTCACTAGGAGATACATAGAATGCATCTAATTTCACTTACCCATTTTTTGAACTTCTTCAATCTAAAAACTAATAATATCATTTAATATTAGCAAATTATTAGCCATTAACTTCTTTTGGACTATTATTTTTCCAACCTTCTCTGGAATTTCAATTACTGTTAGATTCCCACTCACTATCTTTCATGTCTATAAGTATTTTTATCTCTTTATCTCACCCTACTTTATTCTGTATAAACAATTAAATCTATTTTCTAATTTATTATCCCTATTCAGTTGAGTTTAATGTTCCATATAATATGTTCTTGTGTTCTTAATTTTGATAATTATGTTTGTCATTCTGAAATATTTCATTTGGCTCTGTTCTGCATTTAGTTTTTGTTTGTTTTTTTATTGTCATACTGCTTCCATTGTGGGTTTTGTACCTTCTTGTATTTTTAAAAATAATTTTAAATACTAATACCAATTAGTCATATTTAGACCGTTTTTATCCCTAGTTTTTTAAATGTTAATTTTCACATTTGCTTCATTTGTTGACTCTTTTTGCATTGTAATTACATTTTATGTATAGTTTGACCTTTTTAAAAATTGTAATGTCATCTCCAGGAAAGGTGTATTTTTCTTTTCTTTTTTTTTAACATACAACAAATTTATTTAGCATAGTCAGCCCCAACGTCCAGCACAAAAAGTTTACAGAGGATAGAAAGTAAATTAATAAAAGCCAGTCTTTATCAAGAGGAAACAGAACAGGGCTGCCAAATACTTCCTACATGCCAGGCATGCCCAGTGGAATCTTTCCATACCCATCCTGAGACCTCTCCGATCCTAATGATTACCTCGGCTGTTCTTACCCACCTGGTGGTCCGTATCTGCCACAAAAAGTTCCCAGTACCCTTCCCAGCCTCCTGTGAGCACTGCTGGTCCCAGTGGGGATGGCTAATCAGTGAGGACACCTTCCAGGCTTTTCTCATCTCAGTGGTCAGTGAAAAGCTGGGATGGCAGAAGGAGGAAATGGACAGCGCCCAGGCAGAGCTCAATGCCTTGAAACGGACAGAGGAGGACCTGAAACAGGGTCATCAGAAACTCGAAGAGATGGTTATCTGTTTAGATCAAGAAGCAGCTGAGGTTGATAAAAACATAGACCTTTTGAGAAAGAAGGATGAACTCAGCTCTGCTCTGGAGAAAATGGACAATCAGTCTGAAAACAACGATATTGATGAAGCTATCATTCCCACAGCGCCACTATATAAGCAGATCCTAAATCTGTACATAGAGGAAAATGCTATTGAAGACTCTACCTTTTACCTGGGAGGAGCCTTGAGGCAGAGAGTAATAGACCTGGATGTCTTCTTAAAGCATGTTTTCTGTTTGGTAAACAATTCCAGCTGAGAGCACTAATGCAAAAAGCAAGAAAGAATGCGGGTCTCAGTGACCTCTACTGCCTTCTCTGATAGCAGCTGGAGATTGAGCTCTTCTTAAAGCAGCCTTGCCTTCTCTCCCTTTCTCTGATCAGTAGGTGCCCAGAATAAGTTATTGCTGTTGATCATTTAAGCATGAAATATTTTTAATTAAAGGGTGGATTTTCTTTGTGGGAGTCTCATGTACTCTGGGCTGTAAATTCTGTTGGGACCAATGGTAATTTATGAATTTCAAGCAAATTACCTCATGAGTAGTAAACATTCAGAACCAAGAGCATCTGATTTGTAATTGGGATTTTTATTTTACCCGGGTTACATTTTTTTCATTACAGATCTGGTAATCGGCATGTTTCCTGATGCTTCCCTCGATCTGTGGTTTTTCTAAGCCACTTTCCACAGCCATCCAATTCCTTTTTTCTTTGCAGAGGGTTCCATTCCAGCTCAACACCTTATGTGAAGCCAAAACCACAGCTCCGTTGTAACATAAGCAACACTACTCCAGTCTGTCAACTTTACCCCAGGTCCCATACCTCTGAGCTTCTTTAATAACGGCCTAAAGTTCTGTGGTAATGTTTCTCCTTGAGAAAATCCCATTTCTTTCTTCATGGTGAGTTTGGCTGTGTGTTTTCCTAATGTATTTTTCTCTTGGAATTTATGATTTTTCCTGTAGAAGTATGTCATTTGTAGGAGTTTTCTGGCAGTACAGAGCAGGAGAATAGTGTCAATGGAAATTTGCTAGATATAACCTCCTTTACCCAACTAGTAATAAATATAGATATATTTGCAAGTCATTGATATTCTAGTGTATCATTTTCACTGGTTTAAAACTATTTATTATACTTATGTGTCCTAACTTATCCAGCTAAATTCTTATTTTGGTTGTTTTCAGTGTTTCTCTCCCATGATTTTTTTTCTCATAAAAATTGCATTATGTAATTTTTCATACATTCCATAAAAAGAAAATCAAAGGATATACATAAAATAATAACAAAGTAAAAAAAGAAATTTCTAGAAAATAAATAACAGCAGTAAGTAAAGGGTTAATAAATGTAAGGGGGTACCAAAGTGTTCTTTTCTCGGTGACAATGTTTTAGCTACATCGAAAGGGTTTCTTTGCTTTTTTAGAAAGGTTTGTTGGTTTGTTTGTGACAGCTATGAATGGCCCAGAAAAATGAAAGAATCTTGTAATAAACCAGGACCGAATTTTTTTGCTGGCACTGTATCTTGAAATGTGACTGCTATGCTCTCAGAAAAACATTAATGTGATTGAACCATACATCACTTTCTCTATTTCTTGCTGCCTTCTTTCTGCTTTGAGATGCCCAGTGGATGGAAACTTACTGCATCCTGAGAAACATCACTTTCTCAGTCTTGGAAACATGTAGCAGTAATGATTAGGGCACCTTGGCTGAAACTATGGTAAACTTGGAACTAATTCCCCCAACTGTTCATCACACCATAAAAACTAGAGTTGCTTATCAAAGCTGGGGCAGTCTAGCACTCTTTACATCTTCCAGAACTCTCTTTCATCTCAGAAGCAATCTATTCCCATTAAACTGAGTAGACATAGAACTATAGCTAAAAACTTCCAGAAGAAGCAAAATAAAATATTTTCTAAAAAATAAAACAAGCAACAGACTAACTGCAAGGAAAAACAACACA
Organism: Myotis brandtii; assembly: GCF_000412655.1. Lineage (NCBI taxonomy): Eukaryota > Metazoa > Chordata > Mammalia > Chiroptera > Vespertilionidae > Myotis > Myotis brandtii. The sequence continues at coordinate 80,773 of NW_005370683.1, forward strand.
TAAACCAAGAATAATATACAATATTCAAGACAAAATTACTAAAATAAATGAGAGGAACTATTAGTTTTCTAATGCTAATTTTCCTGGGAGGAAAAATTAATGATATTCATTGGAAACCAACTCCATCCTCTTTACAATTAAGGTTTCTTTATAAACCAATAGTAAATCCAAGTACTTAATAGCATTTTTCCCCTGCTCACTGTGGTGTCTATGAAGAGCAGATCTAAGATACTTTAAGTTGAAGGTAATGTACCTTTTCTCTATTTGAAGGTCCTAGTTTTATTCCCACAGATAATGGAAAGCTAAACTGCCTTCAGCTATCAGTTGGTTAATTGATTTGATTGTCTTTTAGTCCCACAAAATATTCGTGCTTACTTTCAAGTTTAATTAGGTCCCTATAGTGTTAGGTGAAACAGAGCACTCCTTAACCCATGGTACTCATATAACTGAACCAAGCAGGACTGAGTCTTATAATTTTTATTTGGTCAATAGAGTTCAGATGGGCTAAGTGACTTGCCAGACTGTCACACTGTCCTCCCAGTTATTCAGGAAAGCCCTCATATGGGAGATAAATCCTGACCAATTTTGAAACACTAGAAACATGCACTTTAAAAGGAAAAGCATATCAGCATAACCAATGGACACAGACACTGGGGCGGTGGGAGCTTGCCTGGGTGGGAATGGCTTGTGGGGGGGGGGGAGCAATTGGGGAAAAATGAGACATATCTAAAACTTTAGACAATAAAAAAGTGAAAAAAAGAGGAAAAGCAGACTACTCTAAAAAGAAGAAATAAAATTTTATATTTTTATTATTATAATTATCAAAGGAAACTTTAAGAAAATGAACTTTAGGATCAGATTCTACTAGATCAGTATATCTTAAATCATAAGATTTGAAGACGTATGAGATCAGAGAGGTCTAATTTTACTCCTGAATGCACTTGGGGAAATTCTAAAAGTGCATCTACTATAGAGTTACCCAGAACACATTTCCTGAAAGCCTGATATTATTTGTCTGGGATCAGGTATGGACCCTGGAATACAAAATAAAAATAAAAAACTTGTCATTGATTCTACTGCACAGCCATCATGGAGAATCAATGACTCTGTCATTGCAGAAGACTGTGTTGGGGAGGCATAACTAAATCCACCCGGAAAGGATGGATAGAGTTTGGGTTGGTGGATAGAATAGCAGAGCAGAAATTACACATTTCAGGCCAGCATGAGGAAGGTGTCAATGTTTTTCATATCTATACTAATAAAAGCCTAGGTGGCCCTTGGACATGATGTCGCCACAAGATGGTCACCACAAGATGGCCTCCACAAGATGGCTGCATGCACAGTGGAGGCGGGGCCCAGCGTCCGCTCTGTGCTGTGAGGCCTGGGGGTCCCACGGCTCCACGTGGGGTGGAGGAGGCCAGTCCCGGCGTCTCTGCCCCTCGTGTGGAGGAGGCGGGTCCTGTCGGAGGAGGTAGATCGTGGCAGGAAAGGGCAGTTGTGGGCGATCAGGCAGGCAGGGGAGAGGTTATGGGGCGATCAGGCAGGCAGGCAGGTGAGCAGTTAGGAGCCAGCAGTCCCGGATCGTGAGAGGGTGCAGGCCGGGCTGAGGGACACCACAATCACCACCACCACCCCACCACCCTCACCCCTCGTACACCAATTTTGTGCACCAGGCCTCTAGTTTCCTTATAAAAAGCCATGCCAGTCATTTAGGAATTTAGGAAAATTATGCGTACATATCCCATCACCAATTCCACTTCCATCTTTGATCTTGTTTAGATTTCTTGCTTTCCTCTGATTATTTATATTCATATTTTGTTCTTTTAGGGTCTTTCATGGAGCAGTTATCAGGGCCTCTATTTGATTTCTCCTTGCATCTGTCTCACCTTCTCATACTTCAATTATGTGTATACAGTCAATCCCAGCCAAATGTTATTTAATTCTGTACCCAACTTAAGTTCCCATGCTACTACAACCACCACCCACCATCCCCCTGCATCCAGGGAAATGGAATGCCCTAGCCCATGGTCGGCAAACTGCGGCTCGCGAGCCACATGCGGCTCTTTGGCCCCTTGAGTGTGGCTCTTCCTAAGCCTTAGGAGTACCCTAATTAAGTTAATAACAATGTACCTACCTATATAGTTTAAGTTTAAAAAATTTGGCTCTCAAAAGAAATTTCAATCATTGTACTGTTGATATTTGGCTCTGTTAACTAATGAGTTTGCCGACCACTGCAAAGCTTAATGGGTCTCCAACTCCTTTAGCCTAATTTATTTCATGTACATATTTTTTAAAATTATTTATTACTTCCAGCTTGTGGTGCCCATTTTCTTTAGACATTATTTCACTTTTATCTGGATTACCTATCTCCATACTGTTCAAAGATTAGCTCCAAATTCTCGGTTAAGTTGTTCAGTGCAGATAGAGCTGATTGGGAAAATGCCAAAGTTGGTAGAGAAGCACTATAGATACAACCTCTAGTCTCTGGTTGGCACTTTGAAGCCTTTCTTTATTAGATAGAATCTGATTTAAGCTCAAAATGACCCTATGACAATATCTACTATTTTCCAAAAGTACTTAGAATTTAGTTAACTGCTTATTTCAAGTAGTTTTTTTTTTTTCTCAAAATTGCCTTTCTTGTAGATTCAGGTGATTTTATACTGACTCTTTTCCAAATGTGCTGTACATTAACTCTGAAATCTCTCCTCCAGAGCTTGGCCATATAATTATGTTGATTGCATTCGCACTTCTTTATTTCCAAAGTGCAGCAGGTAATTGTAGAGGTGCAGCTAGTCTATGCTAGGTTCAAGTTCATTTACTGTGCTAATAAAAGGTTTAACCCTTTGGTATTGGCAGCTAAGTAACTCTCTCTGCAGATATGCCTAAATTTTGTAGCATAAAAAAAACTCTTAGCACTGAGAGCTAAGTTAATATTCAAAACAGAATTACCAATGACATTTTTTTAAAGATTAAGATGCTCAGATTTGCTGCTTCCCTTTCACTTGCCACCAGACACACAGTCACTAAAGCAAACTTAATTAGAAAATAGAACATTTTATAGGACTACCAAACACAAGGAAAATCACATTTCAAATGCAAAATATTCTAGAGTCTATTAGGTATAGAAAATATGACATAGAATTTAAACAACAAGCATTTGCAAATTAATCATAGTTATAAGTGCTGAATACCAAAAAATTATTTAAAAACAAAGCTATGAACTATTTGAACTTTCACATGCATGTGCTGTGCCCATGGAAGCAGATCCTGTATAGATAGGTGTTCACACTGGATGATCTGAGTTTGTATCAACATATAGTTTATCCTGTATTTTATTGCAGAAATCATCCAAAAGTATATGAACTAGAAATTTTGACAATAAGCCCTAGGATCACAAATTATAAGTACCACAAAATTGGCAAATATGTTTCATAAAACTTTTGGATTTGCTTGTAGATCCAACTTGACATTCAGGAGTCTGAAACTTAAAAAAAAACAAAAACTAGTTTGTCCTTCTTCTAATGGCCCAGTATCAAACTGTACTATCTTTAACCTGATTTTTTTTAATTTAAAAAAGGGAAGTAGAAAATGGAATAAGGGGAGAGTATAACCATATAAGACACTGAGCATATTAAAATGTCATTTTAATTAAAGAAGATTGCACTGATGTAGGGAAACACAGAGAGATTAAATTAAAAAATGGGACTAAATATGCTCTATGTGGACTTTAGCATATAAGTGTCAGTGGGAATGATGAACTATTCAATAAATATTATTGGGACAAATAGCTAGATAGTAAATAAATCTGGTTCCCCTTGTCATCTATTATATCAAAATAATTTTTCCATGGCTCAAATGTTTAAATATTAAAAAATAAGTACTAGAGAGAGCAAAGAAAATAATCTTTAGGTAAAAAAAAGTTCCTTCTACAAGAAAGAAAGAAATAGAAGCTATAAAGGAATAAAATTTTTTACTCCACAGTTTTAAAGTTATGTAGAGCAAAATACCATAAAAATTTTTTAATCTAGAAAAATTAACTGCACATATATAGATAAAGCACAACTTCTCTTCCTATATAAAGAACTCTTCAAATTAACAATAGCTCCACAATTTCACATCTAGGGATTTATCCTAGATATGCAAACATAAATGTGTGAATTAAGTTTACTGAAACATTATTTGTAATAATAAAAATCTGAGATAAATCTAAATACCAATTAATAGGAGACAATTTATTGCGTTATGGTATAGCCAAACAGCTAAAAAAATATGAAACAGGCAAATAAATTATGGCTTAGTAGCAGTCATAAATAAATAGTGTTTATCTTTGTGTATAGATAAGATGTCCAATATATTCAATAGTAAAGACAAGCTTCAGAAAAACAAGTATAATATCATCAAATGTGTGTATGCATGGGAAAAGAATAGCATAGGTATTTGAATAGGTTTTGTGAAACGATATGAAATAAACTGCAATATAGTGATTACCCCAAGGAGTGACACTTGAGGAACTGGCGATAGGAGGCAGCAATGTGCTGTTCACTATAAATCTATCTGGACTATTTTATTGCAGTCAAATTTAAAAAGGGGAATGAAAACACTCCAAAGGGGAGCAGACAAACACATTGGGTTCTTCTACTGTTGCCCAATGCTTCATGTCCAGATATTTTACTTCCATCCTTACTCCTGGCTGACAAGTCTCTTTGGCCTTAGGACTGCTCACAAGTTACATCAATGGAGCATGTTTTTGTAGAGATGGACCCTAATTTTAAAATTTTATTTTTTCATTAATAACTGCCGCCCAGGCAAACTAATCCAACAAGCTGATATGAAGGTAACCACAGAGTAAGGCAATTAGTTTTTGGCAAGGACATAGGCATTCACCCTGAGTGTTCAGTACAAGCTACATTTGCCAAGCATATTGCTACTGCCAAGGCTTTGCATGCAATAATAGCCTTATTCAAAATTTCTGCCCTTGAGCCAAACCAGTAGCTGCTTTGTAGCACCCTCTTGGCTGACATTGAGAACTACAAAATTTTAGAGCTGAAAGATACCTTGAAAATAATTCAGTCTATTTTTTTTTCACCTTGTATATTGGGAGTCCAAGACTCGGTGATAGTCTTTCTGGTCACTCAGCTAGGTGATGAGGACAGACATTAAATTAATGTTTCCTCACTCCTAGTCAAGTGCCATTGACACTTGATACATGGTGGATAGAAATCCAGTAATTTTCAAAAATGTAGACAACTAACCATTTTACCTCTTCCTTCTCCCGGCCATTATTGACAGTCTAATTGAATGGTTTTGATGAAATTTTAATTTTCATATGATGACTCATAATAACTGCACAAGCCCCATGCCATCAGAAAGGTCCACAGATCTCCATTCTTTTTGTTAAGGATTCCTTTGAGGCACAATAGTCAAGGGCAAGGACTGTAGAATCAAAGGGTCTAATTTTGAATCCTTGCACCATAACTCTCTGGCTGTGCAATTTTGGGTGTACCAAATCTCTTTGTACCTCAGTATCCTCATATATAAAATGGGAAAAATGATAATATCATAGGGTGGTTATAAGAATTAGGTAAAATAGCACATGTATGGATTAGAAAAATACCTGGCATATGAAGAGAATTCAATAACTACTAGCTATTTCTACCACTAATTATTACCGCTATTATTAATACTAGTTCCTAGAATTTTTACCTGTTCTCCTATTGTGAGTATCTGATCCAAATTTTTATCTGGATTATTGAAATGATTTCCCAGCTTTCTCTCCTGACCACAATCTTTCTTATTTTTTCTCATTATTCCCAGTGTTATTAGTATGAACTTTATGTAATGTTAAGTATGATAATGTAATTGTCTTTGTAAAACCATTCAATGGTGTTCTATCACCTTGTTAAAATCTAAACTCCTTGGCAAAACCAAGGCCATTTGTGTTTTGAGAGAGAGAATAGGCATTGTAAAACAGTGGTCCCTCCCCACCTCATGCATGATAAAATTATAAGGAAGGAAGAATGGTAACTTTTTGCACTTGATCTCTTATCTTATAGCACAGCCTTTTTTATAATGTGATCTAATGGCATTAAAGTGTGGTCCTGTGTAAAAGTATTAAATATATTCACATTTAGGTTCATAAGTTATTAATTTATTATCTTTTAAAAAATATTTTTATTGATTTCAGAGAGGAAGGGAGTGGGTGAGAGAGGTAGAAACATCAATGATGAGAGAATCATTGATTGGCTGCCTTCTGCATGTGCCCTTGACCAGAATCAAACCTGGGACCCTTCAGTCTGCAGGCCAATGCTCTATCCACTGAGCCAAACTGCTTTGGGCAATATATTGTCTTTTTAATTTAACTTAATTCATTGTATTTAGATTAAGTAGGTCTAGAGATACTGCACAATAATGCTAAGATGATACTACATTTGTTTGGTTATATTGTGCATTTTATAACTTTTTTCAACAGAGTAGGAGGCTAATGGTAGCACTGAAAACCCTTAAATATTGGTCCAGAACTAGTCCAGAGCTGTCTTCTCAGATGTTTGATATGAATGGCCACTGGACATCTCCACAAGGAGATACCACGGGTGTTTTAAACTTGACAGTGAAATTTTGCTCCACCTCCTTTATTCTCTGCCCCTATACCAAGCATCAGCATATATCCAGTTCCCCCATCAAAACCTGGGATGGACTTGTTCTTCTTCACTCACCTCAAAAGTCAATCATTTACAAATTCCTTCCTGATTGCTTTCAAAAAGGTTCTCTTCTCTCCCTTCTAACAATCATTACCCTTATCATGCCTCAGGTGCTCATCATTTCTTGTCTGGATGATTGCAATGACCTCAGAAATCTCCCTGCCTCTAGGCTCATCCCACTTGAGTCCACCATCTCCACAGTTACCAAATACAAATATCTAAAATATAAATCTGAACCTTTTACTCCCAGGCTCAAAATCCTAATAATCTCCTTATAAAGCTTTATGACAAAATCAAAACTCCTCAATCAAAGATGTAAGATCTTTCATAAATTTTCTCTGATCTACCTCACTCTACTTACTTCTATATCCTTAATATATTCTTTACTCCATCTATACTTAAGCAATTGTATTTCTCTGAATGCTGTGCTGTTTCATGCTTTATGCCTCTGTACCCTTAATCATTTTGTCTGGAATACCTGTGTCCTTTTCCTCCTGCTACCTTCCTCATTTGCTTAACTCCTTTCTACACATTTTAAAAAGTAGTGTCATTGTCCCTCCATTTCTAAGAAGCTTAATTGACCCACCTGAATTAAAACATAGTCTGTGCTCCATTAATTCTCCTGTGAATACCCATTTATAACACATACCACGCTTTCCTAAAATTATCGTGTGGCTCCTTGAGAGTAGGGACCACATATTACTTACCTTTGTGCTCTAATGCTTTCAAAGTGCCTGGCGTTTAGTCTGTAGGGAAATCTTAAAGTCAGCGCGGCAGTGACAGCAAGAGTGAGGGAGCAATTCTGCAAGGAAAGAGAAGCCCGGGCACCCCTCCATTGTGAACTTAGCCTGGGCTCTGTTACTTTAAGGAAGCCAGGAAGTTTCTTTATATTGACACTTATTTACTTACATGGACACTCAAGAAATACATGTTGAATGAATGTATGCATGAATGAGTGAATGACAAGAACTGAGTTCTACTGGGGAAGCTTCATACCTTTTCCCATATCCCTGCCACTTCCCAGGCAGCATATTTTCAGATTCAACAAGAAGGACATCCCAGAGGAAGGGTGCAATTCTAAATCCGTTATAATATAGACTATTCACAGCACGTGGAATCAGAGGATTCTAAATAGCTACATGGGTATCCCAGGGGGCTGCTGCATTTTCAATAATTCCCATAGCCAGTTGCGAGTTAAAGACAGACTTTATCTCCTTTTGCAACAGTGAAGGGAAATAGCATGTTTAGCCACAAAATACTGGTTTGTGGAGAGTCGTTTTGTTCCCTGTCAATACCTACCCCCTCCCACATGTAAAAATATCAAAACCTATAAGTTTAAATTTTCTCTTATTCACCTAGTTAAATGTGCCCTATTTTTATCCACCAAAGAGGCTTAGTAAGATAAGAGTGCTTTTATAGCAATTACCCGAGGCTTGCTTTGGCACAGATAGTGGCCTATGTGAAGGAGAAAAATGTCTCACAACCGAATAGCCCATCATAGATTTTATGAGATATTGGGACTGGTTTGAAAAGGACTGTTTCTCTTTATGTACATAAATCTTCTCATACTCAGGGAAATGGAAGACTTATAAACATTTTGATGGATTTTAATCACTTAAAAGAAAAAGAATCTGTGTAGAAATCTTGTTAAAATGTTAATGCAGATATAATGTTCTCTTTTTTTATTTTGTTTTATTGCTTAAAGTATTACAAAGAGAATTACATAT
>NW_005370683.1:89288-90010 GCF_000412655.1 Myotis brandtii
CTCCCCTACCCCCCAGTGTCTTATGTCCATTGGTTATGCTTATATGCATCCATGCAAGTCCTTCGGTTGATAATGTTATCTTTAACACTGATAAAGATAAGCCCCTTCGATGTTAAAAATCTGTAGCTCTGAGCCTGGCCAGTGTTGCTCAGTGATTGAGCGCCAATCTATGAATCAGGAGGTTACGGTTTGATTAGGGTTGGAGCACATGCTGGGTTGCAGGTTCGATCCCTGGTAGGGAGCATTCAGGAGGCAGCTGATTAATGATTCTCTCTCATCATTGTTTGTATCTCTCGCTCCCTCTCCCTTCCTCTCTGAAATCAATAAAAACATATTTTTTAAAAAATCTATAGCTCCAAAATAAAAGATGGTAAGGCATATTTGGTTAAATTTACTAAAATTACTTAAATTTAGTTACTTTACTCTCCTCCCCACCTTGATTATCTAGTTTATTTTTTTTCTATTTTTTACAGTCTACCCAAAGAGTAATGATGCTAATTATGGTTCTCTGTCATTCTCACTAAGAAGGAAGTTCCATAAGAGCAGAAACATGTTTCTATTTTTCTGTACACTGTTGGATCACCATTACATTGTGCAACTTCATGAAAATGGTGGGTTCTTATTAAATACTAGAGGCCCTGTGCACAAAAATTTGTGCACTTGGGGGTGTCCCTCAGCCCAGCCTGTGCCCTCTCGCAGTCTGGGACCCCTCGGGGGATGAC
>NW_005370683.1:90956-119700 GCF_000412655.1 Myotis brandtii
AAGCAGAATTCTTCTTTTTGGATGATGAATGTCAAATGTTAATAGAAGCTCTTGTTGATCACTGTCTCCATAATAATTTATAATAAAGTCCTCTGGATGTACAGATGAAAATATCAGTGCCATGTGACTTCTAAGGAGATCAACGTAATTGCTCTATTAAATTTAGGGCAGTATATAAAGTATGCTTCATTATCACAAGGCATTCATCCTATATGGATTCTGAACCATCTGGTTAAGATATTGACTTACTGAGTACCTAGCCAGTATCAGATCCTGACTGGGCTCTGTAACTCAGTGGTAAAGAAAGAAAGGGAAGCAGGAAGGAAGTTAGGAAGGAAGGAAGGAAGGAAGGAAGGAAGGAAGGAAGGAAGGAAGGAAGGAAGGAAGGAAGGAAGGAAGAAGAAAATATATTATAATACAATGTAACAAGGTAGTTCAGGAGCACCTATCAGGGTATGTGGGGCCAGGGAGTTTGTCCAAGAGTAAATAATAATTGAAAAAGAGTAGCCAGGAAAAGGGAGAGGAGACAAAAACATTTCACATTTAATGAATTGAAAGGTTGACTGGTGTGAGTGTGTGTGTATGTGTGTGTATTTGAAAAGACATTAAGGAAAGGGGAGAAGGGATAAGACATGATGCTAGACATGTAAATTGGAATCCAAAGGCCATGATAACAAATTACACTTTTTTCCAAGGGCAGGAGAAACCCATGATAGATTTACTAGGAGAACAACATCATCAGACCGATGAAGCTCCCAGGCTGTAGTACGCAGAGAGGCTGGCAGTGATTGACAGAGAAGAAAGGGAAATGAGTTAGATGGCAGTTGTCGTCCTTCAGGTGGGAGATGATGGTGCATTCATACAGAGTGGTGGCAGTGGAAAATGAGAGAGTTGGTGGATTTAAGAGGTATTCAAGATGTAGAATAGATAGACAGGAGGGACTGAGTGACAAGACATGGGAGAAGATGAAAAAAGGATTTAAAAGTGATATCTGGATTGAACATGTGTATTACTGTTGACAGAGTTAGTATTTATTTCCTTGTTTTGGCAAAAGCAAGAACCAACATTGTTCTAACTCCAAAGTCGCAACAGGGCCTTATCCAACAGAGCAGTTTCAGCACATGCACTTGCCTCTCTTATTAAGTCATTGATGATTCCTGGGTAGATAGCAATTCAGAACATTGCTAGGTCATGGCAAATACATAATCTGGACTTTCAATGAATAAACCTGAGGTATGAGGTATATGAAAAAGTGGTGGTGACTAAGGCTATTAAAAATCCAAAAAGAACAAGGAGGAATTTGGTGAGAGTGTTTTTATGAATAGCTTCCCATTTATTCATAAAATATGATATTAAAGATACTTTTGGGGATTCCCTTAAAATTTTGTACCAATCAGGTATGGGACCACAGATATATGAATTGACTTTGTATTTACTGATATTTCAGAATACTCTATCTGCCTTAGTATTTCAATACATAGTTCAATGAAGTATTTGTTTAACACATGATTACGTAACCACTTCTAGTTCATTCCAGGATTCTACAACTTGAATGTTAGGTTTAAAACGAAGTCAGAAGTTTTCAATAGCCTGATAAGAAAAGGGAAGAGGTAAAAGGAAGGAGGGTTTTTTTTTTAATTTATTTTCCAATCACAGTAGTGTATATAGTATAGTGGTTATGTGGCAGGATAATAAGAAGCTGGGAAAATTCCTGGGCAAGTATAATGAGGAAACTGAGGCAAGAAAATGAAACAAGACCAAATAGTTTGGGAAGCTTGCAGACAGCTTGGAATCACAAGACCTTATCTTCCCCAACCAAGGACACTTGAGAACAAATGGTTTATAGTTTTCCTTCCTAACCAGAGACCACATAGCTTAAATCACCCTGGCTTGAAAAATATAGGGCAAAGTCCCAATTAATGCCATTTGTGCCAGCTAAACCCAAGGACAGATAAAGTCTGGAGGATAAATAAGAAAACCCCCAAAAAAGCATTTAGATGGTATCACTTGAGGGAGAATGTTAGGCAAGAAAGATAGCTGCTAGGGCAGGAGGAGAGGAAGAGGGGGAGGGAATTTATGTCACCCACTGAACAAAGAATTCAGCAGTCTTGGGACTTGTCAAGATAAAATCACCAGATGTTCTCATAAACTCTGGGAAAAGCCACAGCAATATAAAAGGGGGACCTTGAAATCTATTCTATATTTTAAATTTAATATAAATTTATTCTTGAAACCTATAACGGGGGGGGAGTATAAAACCCTGAACCCCCACCAGGTGGTGTGCTCAGACTAAGTGAGTTACCTGCTTGTGCTTTATGCCAACTGTATTCTTAATAATTTCATTTGCTTTGCTTCCTTAATAAATTCACTTGCTTTGCTTCAAGACTGCTTTCTGTCACTCATCTGAATTTTTTCTCATGAGTGTGACAAGAGCCAAGAAGGGGAGAGCTCCCTCAGACTCAGGTGGCTCCCTGTTAACAGTTAGATAATCATATACTTTACAAAGTGGTCCCTCAGATATTTCAAGTACTCACCTGGCATCATATTTTTTTTATTAAGGAGACTATGGCTATAGCTTAAGGCATATGAAAAAAATAAGATTTAATTAATGCCATTAGAATTATTTTCTAACACCTTAAAAAGGCTGTCAAGATATTTATCCCATAAGATAGCTGATAAATTTATTAGTTTGATTAATTGTGCAAAGCACAAATATTCTTTATTCTTTCATTCTTTAATTTGACAAATACCCACTGAATACTCAAGTTTAAAGACAAATAATTGTTATTTTTCTCTCAAAAAACAGAAGTGTTTTTAGAAGCCATTAATTCCATAACAGCATTATGTCATAAATAATGTAACCAAGAATGTACAGAATAGCCCTAGCTGGTTTGGTTCAGTGGATAGAGCATCAGCTCAAGGACTGAAGGGTCCCAGGTTTGATTTTGGTCAAGGGCATGTACCTCAGTTGCAGGCTCAATCCCTGGCCCTGGTTGGAGCACATGTAGGAGGCAACCAATCAATGAGTCTCACATAGATGTTTCTCTCTGTCTCTCTCCCTCCCTTCCACTCTCTCTAAAAATCAATGGAAAAATATCCTTGGGTGAGGATGAACCAGAATGTACAGAATAGCAAGGCGGGAGGGGAAGTCTATGTTTTAACAATAAAACTTAATTAGATGAAGAAGGGAGAAGGGGCGAGTGAGAAGAATAAAAAATTTTAAGTGAGAAATCTGGTAACTCAAAAGTCTGATGTTCAAGGGCACTACAAAAAGTTCCAAATAATGAAATCAAAGGTTATGTGAGGACAATGGTGGGAAATGAGCCTGAAGTAGCAGGCAGGAATCAGACATGTTATTAAGAGCCTGCAAGCAAAGGGTTCTGATTTTATCCTGAAAGCTATGGGGAATTATTGAAGGATTTTAAGCAGAGATGTGACATAATCCAATTGACATTATATTAGGAAAGTTGGCAATCAGACACAAAGTGATAGCCAGTCTTGAGAAGATGGAGAATTGTGCTTGCAAAAATCTACCAAATACAAGATGTGCAGGTTACATTTCATGAATTACAATACTTAACTACAATGAAGAATACGCTGAGCATCTGTAGTAATCATTCTGACACTGGAGCAGATCTGTTTTTTTAAAAAAGGAAGAGTCTTAGCAATGGAAAGGCAAACTGTAAAAATAAATGTAAATATATATAAATATATGGAAAACAGTGTTTGGACTACATCCTAGGGTGTAATAAGCAACTGAAGTAAATGTTTTAAATCTAAGAAACTGCTCTTAGATTTTAATCCCCAGAAAATGCCCTGTGGTCTTATTGTTAATCTCAGACATTGAGGAAATAATAACTAAAGTTGTATTGGGGTTTTAGTGGGCCATTCAAATGTAATTGCCCGTGTGGGACACTTCCAGGCACAATTATTTTCTGCCTTAACTATCTTGCAACACAAACACCTAAAGCAGCATGGTCTTAGTTTCATGTAATATTTAGCTGAGAGATAATGAATTTTTTAAATAATCATGGAGGAACTTATAGATCAAAATCATACTAATGGCCTTCCTTATGGGCCATGTGCATATGCATACAATGTTCTCTAATAATTCAACGCATTTACTCAAGTAAGTTATAACATATTAAATGTTATTAAAATATTTTTAAACAAGTGTAGCAGGAAAAACTGGCTGAAAGTGAATTAGAACAAATAAGGAAATACATGAAAAAATGTAAATCCTGTAATTTTTTTCTTTTATTAGTTTATTTTTATTTATTTCACTGCTTTTTATTCAAAAATATAGGGATATATCTAAGTTGTTTATGAAACCAATGATAATAAAGAATTACAGAGAATTGTGAAATTCCATGGAGTAGCTAATATTCCAATATAGGGAAAACAGCCATCAGAGATGTTCCTGTGGACCACGCAACAATCCAGCCAACTTTTTATCTTGATACACTTGCTATTTACTATATTTTTGAGTTTAATAAATGTTTGCCAATCTCCTTATAAATTCATCTTGTCCCCAAATTTCTTCTGCCTCTGAACGTAGGTCAGCATGTGGCTCCTTTTGCCAGGGAACTGCCTAAAAACCCATGCCAATGCTTCGTTTTGCAGATGGCTAATAAACTCATGCCACAATTGTCCCATTTCTGGTAAAAAGTGGTGGGTTTAAGAGGGAGTTTGGGTGAGCTGCTATGACTTTCAGAAATTTATTACTCCTGGCCAGTGTGGCTTAACTGGTTAGACTAGAGCATTGTCTCGTATACCAAATGGTGGCGGCTGGATTCCTGGTCAGGGCACATACCCAGGTTGTGGGTTGTATAAGAGGCAACGGACTGATGTTTCTCTCTCACATCTCTCTCCCTCTCTCTTTCTCTCTCTAAAACAATAAATAAATACAATTGTTAAAAAATGTTGGCTTCTATAGATCAGAGGAGACAATAGTATTTTTCTAGACTTAAAAAAAAGTTTTGTTGAAGTATAGTTTACATACCATAAACTTCACCACTTACAAATAATTAAAAATTCATTGATATTTGTGAACTTAGAGTTTTACAGCTACTAGTATCACTCTAATCAGTTTTAGAATATTGTCATGTTTTGTTGCGCATTATGTGGCAAAATCAACCTTTGAGACCTTTAATGAATAGAATAAGGTAAGAGTATCAGATGAAACCTAGGCAAGGTCTACCACTGGGTCAAAAAGTCTGAGGTTATCTGACGAATGGAGGGACTGAACCACTAAACTGGCACCCTCTTGAGGAAATTCATTCTGAAGAACTAAAGAGCCCTGAATAACCAGATGTATCAAGTAACAATGTTAGCAGAGGGACCCATGCTTCTGACTCCAACCTGGTGAATGTTGCTATGGATTCGTTGCTTCTTCCACTCCCATATTTGATTCACGCCCAGTGGCTTTTTTTCATGTACATACAGGGTAGGGCAAAAGTAAGTTTCTAGTTGTTCCAATGGAAAATAATACAATAATTAATCAACAATAATATTAAAGAATAAACTCTGTGTTTTGTGTACCCACAACTAGAAACCTACTTTTGCCCTACCCTGTTTTAGGCACTAAATAGGTATTTGTTGAATGAAATTTTTTCAATAAGATAATTTGACTTATACCGAGGGACCCACCGAAGAGCAGGTTTTGAGACAATAGGGAATGTAGTACAATTTAATAGACTACATCACAGAAAGGGAAAGGGGCATTTCCATCCACTCTGCAGTAGGACACAGAGCAGCTTTGGCATATGACAGTTCCATTAATTGGCTGCAGTAGGAAACCACATTACCTGCAGGGAGATAGCAGTACCTGTGAATAAAGTTGAACTTCAGAGATGTGGTTTGGTGAAGGATCAAAGAGGCGTTATGATGAGTGTGTCATCGAATTACCCGAACATCTCAGTGTGTTTGATCAATCTGAGACCCGTGGGGAATTAGTGACCCTGCCTTCCTTCCCACCTCGTTCTGTACCATCCCTGCCCTTGCTCACTAGGCTGTCACCAGAGTGGCTCTTTTTCTGGTTTTCTTCCATGACAAATAGTTTCCTCCTCAGAGCCTTTTTGCTAGCTGTTTCCTCTTTGTGAAATGTTCTTTTCTCCTATATCTTGGAGGTGAGTCTTTGCTTTCAGGTTTCAGTCTAAAATAAGCACCCACTTTTAATTATATCACTCAGTTTATTTTCTTCATTGTACTTTGTATACAATATTATATATACAGAATGGGATAAACATAGGTTTACAGTTGTGATTATGTGAAGCACAATTTATTATTGTATTATTTTTTATTATTGTATTATTTTCCATATGAACAACTGCAAACCTACTTTTGCCTCACTGTTATGCTTATAAATATGATATACTTATATATAAATTTATACATAGTGTATATTTAAAATACATGCAAAAATGGCTATTTTGTGTATATATAAGCATTTTTAGAAGAAGCATGACTTGAGGGAAATACTAACAAAGCAACATTGCTTGGCTTAAAGCTTTAAGGTCATCTTATAAAAGTGTATTGCTAAAAACTTTCTCCAAGAGGTCATCCAGCTCTATTGCTAAATAGGCCCAGTAGGAGAAGATTTGTATCTCTAGGTCAAGCCATTCTTCAGTTGAAGAATTCTAACTTTTAAAAAATTTTGCATATTGATACAGAATATGTTTCCTTGTAACTTTATAACTAATCCTGCTTTTTTCCCCTTTGAAATTACATAAAATGCATCTACATACCATATTTACATGTTAGTTTTTCCCAGTATTCGATGGAATATGGGTTATTGCAAATTCAATTCTTAAATGGGCATGAGAATATTGTAATGTTATGGGAAGGTGGTTTCTTGAGAGTTTATTAAAATATTTAGGAAACAGTAACCAAAGCAATGACATTATCAGATGACGAACAAACAAAAATGTACTGAAGACACTGAAATGTTTGGTTGGTCTTTGATGTTGCTGCCCTAAAGTGGGTGGGGTGGGGAGAGGGGAAGCTTAGGCACAGAACAGAGCAGATGCAATTCCAAGAAACTGGGTTTGACTGGTGGCTGGGAGGCTCAAGGCTTCATTTTGAAGTTTATTTGAACCAAAGGGTGAGGAAACATCAACCACTGTGAACAGCCCAAGGCTTTCAGAGCTATTATTTTTAATCTATATGAAAATAATATCTTTCTATTGGCTTGCTGCTTGACATCGAGATTCAAGGAATGATTTCCATTTTAAGAGAGGAAAACGACACAGTCTGTGAAGCTATTTACAAAACAGATTCCATCAAAAAGGGATCAGAACAGTGTGAAAACTCTTTTGAACTTCATGCTTTTTCTAAAAAAGGTAGTAGAGTGGGTGGAATTAAAAATTTTCTTTCAAGTTATAGTGTATGCTCAAGATTCTCGACTATTTCTGTAATGTCAACTCATTGGACTTTAATTTGGTTTAATGTGTATTTATTGAGTCCTGAATGTGTATCAGGCCCTGTGCTGGCTATGGAAAATCAACACGAGATGTAGGCTCTGACCTCAGGAGGCTCACTATGGTGAGGGAAGCAGGCCTGTAAATGAGAAATATCCTGTCCAAACACAGTTGTGAGTAGGAGTGTGAGCATTGGGCCCTGAAGGAGCATACACAAAGGACATCTGTCCCAGTCTGACAGGCTCAGGGAAACATCCTCAAGGAAATGATGGAGAGTGGAGGATGTGAATGAACCTACAAATAAAAGATACCATGACCCCTTGTGACACAGCTAGTAGTTCAGTGTGGCTGAAGCATGTATCAAAGCTGAGAGAGATAAAATTATAAGGGCTAGACAGATGAACAGAGTGCAGATCTTGAAATGTTCCATGTTTGCTTATAAACTAAGAAGGAAGAAAATGCAAATGAATTCTCGTTCATATTTTTTGATGTCAGGTGATAGTGTACCTATGTAAGGCCTTAGTTTTTCCTGTGCTATATTTCACCATTTCAGTAGCATGAAACTCAATAAATATTTGAATGAATGGATAAATGAATTTTGAATCTTGACTCTACTATTCCTCAAATCAGATACCCGTTAGTCAATTTCTTTTCTTGACACTTCAGTCTCCTTACGTCCTCTTCCCACAAAAATATATTATTTGTCTTTAGGGAATTTTCATTATAGAAGGGAATAGAATGTTATAGCAGTAAGACCTCCCCACTGCAAACATGGTCTACCAGTAGGGAGGAAGAATGGCTATTCGGATCTTCTACAGGCTGGAGAAAAAGAGACATTGATTCCAAGTACTTCAGGGAGTGCTGGAAAGTTTTGCTGAAAGCAGCATTTGAGTTGAGGCTAGGTAGATGAGCAGAATTTTGACAGGTGTGGACAGAGGTTTCATGTGAGACAGTGCTTTGTACATGATTAAATGCTAAACCAAAGTCATCACTATAGTTTAGAAAATAGTTATAGGAAATAGATGATCAGATGTAGGCAAAATTTGGAATATTTATGTATTCCTTCTTAGAAAGTTAAATGGAGTTTAGTCATCAACTGGTGGGTGGATTTCTGAACTAAAACACAAATATATAATAACTACATGTCTCCACATTTCTTCTCCACAGCCAAATTCATATTAATCAAATCCTTTTCCCTTGTTCCTAAGCAGAAGCAAGAATACATTAAAAATTGTAAATATTAGCATAGAATTTGCAAGTCAACCCATCCTATTACAAATGCAGTTGCAAAGTTCTAACCTTCTGTGCTCTTGTCCACACTTTGTGCAGGCCTGAGTACTTCCCCCAGGATGGATAACCAGCACTAGGAAAGACAGTAAATGCTTGTAAGCATCATCATTTCTTCTGTCCTTGTTTACTGTCCCCACATTTACTGTTGCCTACACATCTATGCAGGTATATGCATGAGTGAAGGCATGTAATCACCTCCAACACACACGCATGCACAACCCACTTGGAAATACACAATGCACAGGTACAATTCAAAGGTGAGAATACAGAACACTCTTCCAGTACCTAAAATATAAATTCTTATTGCTTTCATTTTTAAGGTAGAATGTAGTGCAACATCCTGTTTTAAAAGTGTTTTATTTCATTTAGTTTTGTTTTTATTTACTATAATTGGTCAAAGACAATTTCAAATGGAAGATCCTGTCATTTGTGAATTCTTTTTCTCAGACTATCCTGAGTCAGGACCTATAGCTATCAGATGCCTCAAAGCTTCATTAATCTCTTCTCCCCTGCTGCCTGCCTGCCTGCCTTTTGACCATTTCACTGTATATTAGCCTGAGAGCAGGTGGAGAAAAAGATGTTGCTAATCTCTATTCATGCTCTTCACAGTTCTGGTTTACAGGAGGGATGAATAAATATGGGGAAAGTATTGTGTGCTGCTGTTTTAAGATTTTACTGATGTCTCTGTCTGGATACACTGAAATTTAGGCTTATCTTGAAATATTAAGTTACTAATGTAACATTCTTAATGATCAATCTTTCCTTCAATTCACTTTTAATAACTCAACTGATGACCTGCTGATACAGACAACAAGCAAGTAATAAATGACAGGAGGATAAGAGCAGGGACACACACAGGCATGAGGGCACATAACAAAGAAACTCAAAGACAGTCACAGAACAATGGAACTCTGGGTTGTTCTCCCGTTTCCCCCTATCCTCCTGGTTCTCAGGTCAAGAAAATGGTGAGAGTGTGTGACTGGTTTGGAGTTATGACTGAGCTAATGACCTGCCTTTTTAATAAGAAGCTAAGATTTTTCACTTGCTGACCAATCTCCCAGAAGGCCCTTGAATAGCTCCGTCTATTAAGTTCATTAAGTAATCTCCTCCCATCAAGCTTCGGAGTGTGCCCCAATTAAAATACATTTTATTGAGAGAACCACAGGATAGTGCTGTAAGGAGCTTTAGAATTATCACCCCAATAAATGAGTGATGCAAATTAGGTTTATGTATTTAAGCGATATTTTGCCCAAATCAGTTAGTCAAGATGAAAGCTCAGGTCTTTTGACTCATTTTATGGCATGTGAAGTGAGTTATGCTCCTTCCTACTGGTGAAGCTTCTAGAAGTTTTATAACTAGCCTATATAAAAATGCCCAGCACATATATAATCCTTTGGATTTAGATTTCAAGTCATTAATTTAAAACTACTATATGTTCTCAAAAAATAAATAAAAAATTAAAAGTACCTATAATTCTTCATCTCTCTAGACTGTCATATGATGACCTAATCCAACAATGACAGTCTTGGTAGCTCCATGTAATGTTTAGGGATTTTAAAGTTTGTTCTTAATGAATTCAAAGGGTTTTTTAGTGATTGTTGCTGTTTTATCAGAGCTTCCTACTTTAAAAAAAATAAGTTTATTGATTTTTTAGAAAGAGGAAGAAGAGAGAAACATTGATGTAAGAGCCTAACATAAATCAACTGCCTCCTACACAGCCCCTACAGGGGATTGAGCTCGCAACCCAGGCATGTGCCCTGCAAGCAACCTCTAGGTGCACTGGACGATGCCCAACCAGGGCTGGGCTCCCGACTTTTTAAAAATCTTCTGGTGCAGTTATTTTCTAAAGTGCATGTCAAATCTGCTCATCTCTAAATTATGGAATATGTCTTTTGCTATTGTTGAAATGATGGACTAGTCAATTTTGTTAATTTTAAGTACATTCGGATTTTAATATTTTTTAAGTTTTTAAAAAATATATATTTTTATTGATTTCAGAGAGGAAGGGAGAGGGAGAGAGAGAGATAGAAACAGCGATGATGACAGAGAGAATCATTGATCGGCTGCCTCCTACAGGCCCTACACTGAGGATGGAGCCCGCAACCCGGGCATGTGCCCTTGACAGGAATTGAACCTGGGAACCTACAGTCCACAGGGAGATGCTCTATCCACTGAGCAAAACCGGTAGGGCTTTTTTTTTTTAATGTTTTAATAATAAAATTGATAACTAAATAAAAGGTGTTTTATTTAGCGTTTGTCAAAATTATTTTTGTAGAAATGTTGAGTTACCAAACTTGTTCTCTGTCAAAATAACTGAATCTGTGTTATAATTTCCATTAACTTATTTCGTAAGATGAAGATCTCTGAAAGAGGAGCTATTTTTAAGCCAACCCTGAGCATATTCCTTCCTTCCTCCTTCCTCCTAATTTGTAAGGTCAATGATATCGACCTCTTTGACTAATAGCAAATTCTATCTCTATGAAATCAGCTTATCTAAATACATTAGGAATGCTCAGCAGCCTGTTTCATGGAAATTAAATTAGTGAATAACTTTGTGATGAGAAAATCATGAGGTCATGGCCACTATTGCTTGAAACTAAATGAGCAAATCTTTAGAACAGTTTGTTTTTGCTCTTTCCATGTTAAGACCTCAATGGCCATGCTCTCAGATTTTGGTAGTCAGAGCATCTCCAAGACGCGGGAAGTAAGAACAATGCCAGGTGATGGGATCAGGGTGGTTTAATAAAGTGTGAAATAAGCAACAACCCTTCCTTATGAGATTTGAAGATGTTTCCTTTAAAACTGTTCAGAGTTCTGTGATATATATTAGAACACTGTTTGGAGACTTCTGTTTATTATGTTCGCATTTTTTTTCTTAAAGTACATACAAATATTTTCATACAGTAAAACATTTTACTGTATGAAAAGAATTGTTGGGAGTCACATCAATGTAAAAAAATAATTTTAATATAGGTATTTACCCTACTCTCCATTGGAAAAACACTTCTACTTGGCGGGTCCTTACTCTGGTTGTGAGACTGAAATCTGAGTTATGAACATTGTCAGGATGACCATCTATGAAAAGAGTGGACACGTAGCCCAGGCTTGGACTGCTGTTTCTCTCAATTTCCCTTTCACATCTTCCAAAGAAGCCCTTTCTAGCCGTTTTGTACTCAAGTCCTCCCTTATCAAAGGGAAGGGAGAGCTTAAGAAAAGATCTAATGAAGAAAAGCCATTTAGAAAAACAGCAGCAACAACAACTTGGTGCAAACTCTTACATGAGTATGTTTATAAAATGTCTAATTTTTAGAATTCACAAGTCTTTCATCTCAGCACCTCCCTATATTCTGTGGAATGAAAGTTTTTGCTGGTTTTTTTTTTCATTTTTAAGTATATTTTTTATTGTTGCCGGTTTTTACATAACTTTCAGGTATTAGCACAGGCAATGAAGGAATATTGGGTGGGAAGGTGGAGTGAGGTGCACAGCAATGGCAAGTAATCTTCTGTGGCATTTGTCATTGCATAGCCCCTAACGGCAACTTTCACAACATTTAGGGCGTCATAACCAGTATTTTCACAATGGTAACAAAGTCTGCTCTAGTTATGCAGTCTTGGATAAACCTCTCCGCCCCTCAGTCTTGGTTTCATCTTCTAGGCAATGGCAAGACAAGACTAGGTATTTACTAATCTTACCCACAGAACTAACATAATCTAGGCTTCTGATAATTATTACAAAAGATAGATTTGTAACTGAGATTTCCCCATGCTTAGCCATTTACCCCTGCTAGGCTTGGGCACACTTATTTAGGTAAGAAAGGGCACATCTTTCATTTTCGCTTATCAATTCAAAGGAAAAAATCACTGATATTTGACAAGAAAGAAAGAAAAAAATAATATTGATTTCATTTATTTTTGTTATTTTGGACTGATGAAGATACATAAAAAATATGTAGGTTAATAAACTATACTGGCATAAATATTTAAGCTCAGTGAAGGAGGTCATCAGACTCCATGTCATTATGAATAAAATTTACAGAGCAAATAGTTATCCTTTTAAAGATTTTAATACATACTTAAAAATGGACACTTTAATATTACATAATTATATAATATTGATACTGTTAGATATGTGGATGTATATATTTTTCTTTTCAGTAAAATAGTTTCATGCTTATAAAAGTCACCCTAAGTCAACTTGGGACAAAGAGAACAACATACAGTAAAAATAAACCAAGTAGTAAATATATAAGTAAGGAAAAATGTTATAAAGCAGTTACATTGTTGACACAAAAGAAAAAAATAAATAAATACACTTTTCTATTATTTGAAGGCAATTCACAATCATTTCCAGGAATTCTGTGAGAATTTAAGGCCATTTGTTCTAAAGAAATGCTTTAATTTGGACACAACATCACAAAACTGTAATTCTTGTAAAAACTGTACGTGCAAAAACTCTTCACAATTAATTGTGGACAGGCAAATTCGTATATAGGAGTAGGTTATTTCACAAATGTGTTGTGCACTAAGTCACATGGTTGTGTATATTTCACTGGGAATTTCACAAAAAAACTTCCAGCTTGTGCACCCTGTGTGGCAACGTGGAAAGGTGATAGGAAACCAGAAAGAGAGACAGTATCCCTTTGAATTAAAATATCTAGACAAGATATAATGGAATAAAAAGTTTTAAAACTTCTGCTACATGGTTCACAGTTAAATATTTTGGGTTTTAGTCTTTCTAAATAGCATTATAATATAAAGATGCTACTTTTTACACAAACACACAGTATTTTCTGTGCATTTACAGTTCACAACGTTTTGACTTTTTAAAAATGTCTACTGAGCAGCACAAAACATAAGCTGACTGCAGTCTAAATTTAGAACCCAAACTCCATGGAAAATGCATGTTCTTACAGGATACACACCTGCTGAGCTGAACTCCCATCCTTGGCCAATGCAGAGGAACTGACTACTGAGCATGTGCAGCTTCGTAAGACCACTCACTCACGGAAGAAATATGAAAGTATCTTTCCTTTCCTTTGTTTGCGACTGTATTTGTCCAGACAGTCATTCAAAGAGATATTGCTCTTGTAATGATAGCTATTGCAATTTAGAAGACAAAGGATTCAATATTCAAAACTCTTATTCTTAAGAACAGTTATAAAAGTATTGAAATTTAAAAAGTAGGAACATGTAAACATTGATACAGAGAGACTGCTTCCCAATACACACAGCAGTCGAGGACAATATTTGAGTTAAAAACAGAGTTTGTGCTTTTTCCCAACAACACATTGGAAATTAGCTGTTTCTGTCAAAAAAAAAAAAAAAAAAAAAAAAAAAAAGAAAAGAAAAAGGTAAAGATTCAGAGAAGACATCCATATTTTGCTTCAAGCATTCAAACAATGTTTCTGTTGCTCATGCAACAACCATATTTACAGTTTTGGTTTAGGAAGAGAATAAGTTTGGATCCCAGAAAGCCTATTAACCAGGACTGCTGAAGCCAAGCGGAGAACGGTTCCATTCCCTGGTTCCTTACAGAGCACCAGGACCAAGCCTGACTCAGCAGTTCCAACTGACATGTAGTTAACACGAACGTTTCGAGCACAGTCATATCTGAGTCTGTAACACGTGTGTAGGTGGGGTGTATGGGGGAGGCGCCGGCGATGGCTTGATTCCTCGGGCCCTCATGTAAGAGAGAAACTGCTCGGGGATCTCAGCTAGGACATCCTTAGCCAGTCTAGCCATGCTCAGTATGTGGTTTCCGCTTCTGTCGATATAATCCCTGAAAGGCACAAACTAGAAAGCAGAGGTGAAAGAAAGTTAGTTCACAGACTCCAGCATGGTAGTTAATAGACACAAAAAATCAGCACATGTCAATATCTGGTTGTAGGAGTATCAGAGAAGATCAGAGTTATGGTGAAGTGGACAATAATTACTATGCATGGTAAAGACATTTGGTTCATTACCAACAACTATAACAGTGACCATAACTTTCTAATATAAACTTTACCTAAAAAGGGATGTAGCCCTGGTTGGTTTGGCTCAGTGGTGAGAGTGTCAGTGCATTACCAAAGGGTTGTGGATTTGATTCCTGGTCAAGGACATGTATCTAGGTTTCTGGTTCAATCCTGGTTGGGGCCTTGTGGGAGACAACCAACTGATGCCTCTTTCTCCCACCAATATTCCTTTCTCTCTCTCTCTCTCTCTCTCTCTCTCTCTCTCTCTCTCTCTCTCCCCCCCTTCCTTCCCTTCCTCCCTTTCACTCTCTATAAATCAATGGAAGAAATATCCTCAAGTGAAGATTAACAACAACAATAAAATTGTGTACTTGTGTTCTATGTCCCCTGGCCCCCAATAACTCGTCTCCTTGTCCTGACACGTCCATCATGTTGCTACCTACATGTGTTTTGCAGTTCTGAGTTCTCTACCTAGCCTGACTCCCAATAGGATGGAGCACTGAACCTCTTCAGGGCTCACTTTCTGTCCAATGGAGTTAATCCATGTCTAATTCAGATTTCAAAGGAAAACTACTACCCAATGCAGAGTAAAGAAAAATGTATATCGTTAAAGACTCCTAAACACATGAAAAGTATTTTTCATTAGAACTAGAGCATCAAATCATAGCAAAACTACTACCCAATGCAGAGTAAAAAAAAAATGTATATCGTTAAAGACTCCTAAACACATGTAAAGTATTTTTCATTAGAACTAGAGCATCAAATCATAGGGACATGAATATGAAATTTACAGTTCGCAATAGTGGGAACTTGAAATACAGGATAGGGCAAAAGTAGGCAGAAGCATACCTATATGACAATAATTTTCCCCTCTCTGTCTGAGGAAGAAAACTCAACTTTTTAGAAAAGTGTGCTAGAAAGGTGACAGATCTTACTCTTACCCTGAAAGTAGCTAAGTAAGGGTAAGAAAAAACTAATAGAATATCATTTTCAGCTGAGAAGTGGAGGATGTGAACTTTTGTGAAGTTGCATTACCTAACTATATGGATAAAACTTGATGTTTTTAATAAAAAAAAATCAAAGAGGTGAAAAAAAAAGCTAAGGTCTATTTTCTCTCTGAAACTATGATTAAACAAGTGAGACAACAGGAACCAACATAGTTAAGGGTTAATGAAAAAATATGTCTAATTGTAGCTATAATTTACTTCATCCTTATTTTAAAAGGTATAGTATTTTAAAAATTAACATTTAGTAATATTAGTAAGGTTTAGTGTACATCTAATTATCTTTTAAGCTGTTTCTTAAAGGATTTATCCCCCCCAAAAAATATGTAGCTAATACCTGCATTTTAGGGAAATAGTTGATACTGCCTTAAGGGAGAAGGAAATCTGGCCTTCCTTGTCTTTCCTTTACCTAGAGTTTGCCTTGTATTTTTATTTAATTCTTTACCTTTCTTCTATGCCAGGGGTATCAAACTCATTTACCTTTTCACCACTATTCTCACAAACCCTGGAATTAGATTTCCTAGGTTCAGCGGCTGGTTCTTCTACTTATTAGCTGCATGAACTTGGACAAGTTATTTTTCACTCTTTGCCTTGGTTTCCTCTTTTATAAAATGAGTATAATAATAATACCTATTTATTAGGTTATTATATAAGTAAGTTACCATGTAAAGTGCTTAAAACCATATTTAACTCATAATATGTACTATATATAATAGTTATTATTATCATTATTACTCATCAATTTATATTTAATTACATGTTCAATATAAATATAAAACTATCTTCTTAAAAGTTTTATATTTATGCCCTAGCTGGTTTGGTTCAGTGGATGGAGCGTCGGCCTGCGGACTGAGGGGTCCCAGGTTCGATTCTGGCCAAGGGCACATGCCTGGGTTGCGGGCTTGATCCCCAGTGCGGGGCGTGCAGGAGGCAGCCGATCAATGATTCTCTCTCATCATTGATGTTTCTATCTCTCTCTCCCTCTCCCTTCCTCTCTGAAATCAATAAAGAAATATATATTTTAAAAAAGTTTTATATTTACATTCTTATTAATTTGATCTCTTTCAGACTTAAGTACAATATCAGTATTGTAATCTAAAATAGTAATTCATGGTCTTTTTGTAATTTTAAAACACCTGTTAAAAAACCTTCAAGATGAAGGACCCAGTTTGCACTCTCTGTCTCTGGAACATACTCGGGCCTTTCTCTTCCCCTTCCCCTTCTTCTCCCCATCACCTTCCCCCGTACCCTCTGCGTTGCCTTTCCCTTCCCTCTCCTAAGCTCCAGGGGCCCTTCCTTTGCTTTTATAACTTGTTTCCTGGGCCTACGCAGCCCAGCTGGCTTACTTCTACTACCTCTGTAACTTTCTAAATAAACTTCCTCTTATAATTTGAAAAAATGCACACACACCCAAACACCTGTTGTTTCACCTTTCCAGAAAATGCTATAAGATGTGTTAAACTTTTTATTAAATTAAAATGTATTCTTAAGAATGTTACAATATTCTGGAATATCAAAACTAAGAACCATGATCATTGTTCTCACAATGTATACAGTTATATTTATATAAAAATACTTTTGTAAATAACAGATAATAATATATACATATATATCACATTTAACATGCTTGTTAGGTGGCGGCACAAATATGCCTTGAGTATTAAGGGACTGCCCCAGATTGAAAATCACTGTAATAGCAAGTTGGGTCTCATGTGTGTTGGGTGTAGGAAAAAAATGTTGAGAACTTTCTACTCATAACCTAGATTATCTAAACCTTTTCCAAAGAGACATTCATCAACTCAGTCATGTCAGGAAGTACTCTCCTGAGAAATGAAAAATGACAAGTCACTCTTCATTTCCTCTACTTGGTACTAATGTTCGATCTTACAGTTTTCATGAAAAATATATGCCCTTTTACTTAAACTATTGCTCAAACCCTTCTACAGTCACAACTTTCCCCTTAACATCTCAGACCACTCTGTTTATAATCTCTTTTAATCACTCATTTCTGATCACCATACTTGGGGACCTCCTCTTCAGAATAATGCTCACACATTTGTGAATGGAGATCGTTGACTATTATCACAAATTAACTTGGACCCTTAAAATGCTTGGGTTAGAGGAATAAATCAATTTTCACTTGCACTAATTTATCACATTCATAAGAAGAATACCAATAAATGCATTCTGTTCTGTAGAAATATACTATGTCCTTGATACTCTACATCTTTCTCTTAGCATCCACCCACTCTAAGGAAAATGTTTTTTCACAGCTGCTCTAATGGCCAGCTTTGACTATTTATGAAAACAAGTTTAAATTAGTTTGGGTAAATGGGCTTTTAGTTGCTGTTCTGCTCAATTTTACTAGATTGTTCCTACTGTGCAGAGCTCCATTAGTGATTTTCAAGTATAAGTCTTCAAGGTTATTATTCTCCATTTAATGGAAAATATGATTTAAATATAATTTTTAAGGAAATGATAGGCTGGTGAGCATCTGTAGGCAACCAAGAGAAATGACATTGCTTCATACACAATGGCCAATCCATAGCCCAACAAGCAAATGAATACATAGAATTTAAGAAAATAACTCATTTAAGTTTTAGGATAAAAACCATAGGATCTTATCTTGCTTACTATTTATACCATAGTCATATGAGATTGAATACCAAGACAATGAATATAATCACACATAAGGCTGACCACAGTGTCATATGTCAAGATCCAGCCACTATGAAATAGTGACCTAAATTGCCTTCTGACTGGATTATGCCAACATACTAACTAATAATAAAAACTGATACTGATATTAATGCATTTATTGAGCAACTGGTCAGTGGGAGGCCTTCTGCTAAGAGATCTTACACTATTTAATTTTTATAAGCATGTTATCCATATTTTGAACTTACAGAAGAGGAAACTGAAACTTAGACAGTTTAATGAATTTACCCAACATCAGAAAGCTATAAATATCTGTCATTATTTAAACCCAAATTAATCTTACTCTTTTAACCCTGATAGTAATATGAAAAGGAGAACAGATCCTAATAATCTTCATTACAGGGTAGGTGTATTGATTACAAAAAGAACACAGGTATTGGAATCAGAACTTTGTTGAAAATTTGGATCTACCAATTTATGATCTAAACAGCTTTGTGTAAGTTGTTTAACACCCCATCTTGGGCTTCAGTTTCCTTATTTATAAATTATTACAAGGCAAAAACTGTCCAGTATTTTTATGAAGATATAAAGTGATAGGTGAAAAAAGTAGGGAAAAAAGGTGGGGAAATTAGTTCAAGTGTGTGAAGATAGGCTATTACACAAGGCAGTATACTGGGAAATTTCAAAATGTAGAATTTTAGTCAGCCCAATGAGGAGGAAGATTTTTCCAATAAAGTGACAATAAAAAATAAGAGAAAGAACAATAGAAATGTGTGATGCAAAGATAGTTAATAGTCCTATTTGTTTAGACAAAGTGTGTGTGTGTGTGTGTGTGTGTGTGTGTGTGTGTGTGTGTGTGTTTAGCTAAAGAGGAAGATTGGAGTCAGGGCATGGAGACTCTTAAATGCTATGTTTAGGATTTAGGATTTAGAATCAAAGTTATACAGAATATTTGTTAAAAATTTTAGAATTAAACACCTTAAGATTAAATCGTGACTCCAGTTCTTACTGGCTTTGTGACTATGAACAAGAGGAATTAAACTTCACTTCTTCTTTTAAAAATATGGTAATCAAAGTACCTGTCTCACAAAGTCAATTAAGGACTGAGTGAAGTAATGCTATAGCTTTTAGCCTACCTAGCACATGAAGGACTTAATAAATGATTAATTAGAATGAAGTTGGGTGCCACTTAAGATTTGACAATATAATGAAAACCCTATCTATTACCCCTAATTAGCTACTGAAATTCAGCTGCCGACTATTATTTGCAGCCTTAGGGTTTTGTCCATTTAAGAAATGTGGGCTTTTGTTTGCTGTGCATTAACTTAATTAGCCTCAACATGTAAAAATCTTGAAAGTAGTGAAAAGGTAAGAGAGCCTAAATAGACCCTATTTTCTGATAGTATTTTAGCCAGCAGAGTTTATAGCATTATGATGGCTTTGATATTTTCTGATGATGGGAGGACTGGCATTATTATTCTTGGTGTGCCCTTGTAACTCCTATATCCCCAACTATTCAAGAAAATGTCTTTTTATTTATTTATTTACTTATTTATCCTCACCCACGGATATGTTTTTTATTGATTTGTTTTTTAGAGAGAGTGGAAGGGAGGGAAGGAGAGGGGGGAGGGAGAGAGAGAGAGAGAGAGAGAGAGAGAGAGAGAGAGAGATTGGTTGTCTACTAAAGTGTCCTTGAGTGGGAATCAAACCCCAGACTCTGTCTGAGGACTGAGATCTAACCACTGAGCAACCGGACAAAGCTCAAGGAAATTTCTAGTCTTGAATATAAGTCATCTAAAAATATTTTAGTGGATGGTAGAGGCTGTATAACTGTTGGAATGTTTTTAAAATCTTATTTAAGGAGAGAGAGAAGATTCTAATTCTTCTTAAATACAATAAGATACATAAATGTTTACCTTGCTTACTATTTTTAAAAGACCAATCACCATTTAGAAACTTCAGCATGAAATTTGAAAAAAACACATTAAATCTCCTGAACTATAGGCATGTAAGCCAAGATCTCACCATCACTCAGGAGGCTAATTGTCTGGTAACATTTTAATTTCATGTTCAGAATCTGTAATATCTCACAGTTCTTTCAGTTCAACTTTATGGGGTAAAATCTCTTGAATGTTTAGCTAATTTCCCCAGGTCCCTTCAAAACCTTTGGGGATCTCAGTATCATTTTATGGTAGTGGTCTGGTCTTAAGGATTCTGAGTGTCAAACAGAGGAAACATAATTATCTGCACATATATATATGTATGTGTATATATACTATATAGCTTATACTAATAAGTAACAAAGTATTTCATGACTTTTACTTCCTCTGAGAGTCACAACATCATAAGAAAGGCAAAGATGAAAGAATTTAGAGTTTAGAGGTAATGAAACAAAAGCTTAAAGAGATTTATTGACTTGTTCAAGGTCAGAGTGCCCACGATATAACTTCATAGATTTGAGTCCTATAGCAATATTCTGTCCAATATAGGATATCCATTGAGAGACTAAATACTTTCAAGGGAATTTTTGTTTTATATTTATAATAAGAACTGCTGGTTGTCACCAACATAAGATATTAGCCCTTTTAAAGAAAACCTCAACAATATGGACAATCTTAAGAAATACCAAGTTTCTCATAAGCATCATTTAGATAACAGTATGAGATACGGGGTTGCCTCTGCTAACTTTGTAAAAGTGCATTACACCAGCAACATAACACATTCTAAAGGACTTCAAATTCATACTTCACTTTAGTAATTTAATTTTTTGAAACTGTGAGCCAGACATTGTGGAAAGCTTTCAGATAAGGTGTAATTACTTAAACCTATAATTATGCTAATGAGGTTCAGGTGAATAATCATGTGTCTAATTATGAAAACAAAACACCATGGGATTCTTAAATAGATGACCACATTACCATGTTCCCTTTCTTAGCTGCTTTTAACCTCATCATTCATGTGTGTGTGTGCGCACACGTGTGCTTTTTACTCTACTAAGAACATTAGGTTAAAAAATATGTCATATTCAATTATCTTAAAAAATGTTTCTCATTGAAAATTAAATTTTGCTGACAGACTAAGAACAATGCTCTTTAAAATTTAGCCAATTAATTTTTACAAATTACTTTATGTTATATTCTCCCTGAAATTATTTTAATCATTTTTTGTTGTATTTTACTATTTCAGGAATGCATTTCATATATGTTTTCTCATTTGATCGTTACAACAATGCCAGTTCACTGAATTTAGAAAGCTTGTCCAAGTTATCATAGTTGGACAATCCAGGATTTGAACCAATTTCTGTCAAATTCCAAGTTAGATTCTCTTAATGACTGTATTATGGGTGAATATATAGTTTATTAATTAAGAGAAAATGCTGAAGTCCATTGTTTGCTCCTCCCAAACTTCCATGTCATGTGCTTCAATGGTACTGACACCTTCTTCCCTTTTCTATTTAAGAAGGTAGACTTCATAGTCTTTTTTCTCTTCTGGCACCCTAAAAATATGGAGGCTGTAACGTATGCAGAACTTTAGTTGCATTAACTCCTTGTTTTCAACTATAAATTTTAATTATATTGGTTACTAATTATTTTCATTCAAGCCACTCCTTGAATAGTAGGCTTTAGT
The DNA here is from genome assembly GCF_000412655.1 of Myotis brandtii. Classification (NCBI taxonomy): domain Eukaryota; kingdom Metazoa; phylum Chordata; class Mammalia; order Chiroptera; family Vespertilionidae; genus Myotis; species Myotis brandtii. The sequence goes on from NW_005370683.1 coordinate 112,908, forward strand.
TAAGTATTCTTTTAAAATTTTAAGAGAATTGTGAATCATATTTTATTATGTTATATATTATATCATGTTATTTATTTATGGTTATATATTATTTACATATAATTTATATATTTATACATAATTTTAAGATGTATTTCCCCACTTTCTAATCATAATCTACAAAGAAAGTATGAAAATATCTACATTTTTGGTTCATTTATACTAAATTTATCTACTCTAAATATCTATCAGCTGTCTAAAAATACTTTTAGTCTTTGTTGCAGACTAAAAAATGAGTAGATAAGCATTATTAAAAAGTTCATTATGTTTCTAGATTCTAATTTTACTAAAACTCTCACTATTTTCTGGTAATAATAAAGAAGGTAATAATAAAATAGTAATAAAATAAATTATTGATAATTTATTTACATATTGTGAACCTAAAGTCCAGGGGAAAGCATGGGTGCTTTTTCTAGGCCCTAATACTTAATAGGAATCTCACAGAGAACCCACCAATTAAATTAAACAGAACCTGACACCCATCATTTCAACTTAAAGTTGTTTATTTGACAAGAGCTGTTCACTATGAACAAAATAAATAATTTTCATTAAATTTCTTACCTGCACAATGTCCCTTTCGGCATATTTTCCTCTGGAGGAAACTCTTACATCATCTCCATCCAACTCAATCATTGCTTGAAAATAAAAAAGAATTATTTATCCAGTGTATTTTAGCCATATACTAAAACAACGTAGGCAATACAGAAATCAAGATGTATGAAGTAGCAAAACGTCCTATATAAAGTCAAAAAGCTGTTGATTCCCTACATCTTCTCAATCATTTCTCCCACAGAACTTGATTGAGGGTAAATTTCACAAATGAAGAAAACAGGCCAGCACCTCAGGTGACCCTTTGACAGGTGAGAAGAGCCAATGCAGTAGAGAGCAGTCATTAGGTGCATCTCTCCATCCCAGGGGTTCTCAAACCGGGGTCATGTGCTTACAGGACTGTTTGAGCAAGTGATACTAAAACATTCCATTTTAGTTTTTCTTTCTAAATTAAGAAGCTTGGTGCTAGTCATCATAGAATTTCCAATAACAATTTGAACTTTATTCTTTTTCAAAATATATATTTTTATTGATTTCAGAGATGAAGGGAGACGGAGAGAGAGATAGAAGCATTAATGATGAGAGAGAATCATTGACTGGCTGCTTCCTGCACGCCCCCTACTAGGGATTGAACCCACAGCCTGGGCATGTGCCCTGACTGTGAATTGACCGTGACCACCTGGTTAATGGGACAATACTCTACCACTAAGCCACATAGGCTGGGCTGAACTTCATTCTTATCAAAACTATAACAAAGCTATATATCCATACTGCCCAATTCCCACTTTAAACATAGGTTGAACAATAAAGAGACATTTGCTCTGCCCTTGTACTGCTTGGATAAAGTACGATTTTTCTGAGGCATGATTTTTTGTTGGTTAAAGGAGAATTTCAACATCACAAAGATCAGAGGGTATTTGGGAATGCTGTGATATAATGGTTCATCTGCTGATACAGTAATGTTATGCTGCAATTAAGAACATTTTCCAGAGTTTATTAGGTTTTCAGCCAGAATTCTCTAAATAATTAATTACATAAGGAATGCTAATTTGTGCTAAAAGTATAATTTTATTGCTGATAATTCATTTTGTATATACATGACATTTACTAGACTACAGAGAGCCACTTGCAATTATGTTTGCCTCCTAACCCTCCAAAAAACATTGTTCAATCAGAATACAATCCTCACCATTTTTTAAAGATTTTTAAAAGATATTTTTTATTTATTTCAGAGAGGAAGGGTGATAGAGAGATAGAAACATCAAAGACTCATTGATCAGCTGCCTCCTGCATGCCCCTCTACCTGAAATCGAACCTGCAACTTGGGCATGTGCCCTAACCAGGAATCAAACTGCGACTCCTGATTCATAGGCCAACACTCAACCACTGAGCCACACCAGCCAGGCTTTTGTTATCTTCTTTAGTGCATGGATAATGCATTTGGGTTAAAAACATTGTTTTACATTTTACTTTTTCTATACATGTTCATGAATCAGTGTCTGGGCTAAAGCACTGCTAGCACACGTAACTGACAGACAGCCACCACTCAGTTTGCTTAAATATACAATATATGTCTTGATTTCGTAAAATGTATAAGGTAATTAACTTATTTTAAAAAGGCCTCTTTTTTTTCCCTCTCCTACTCATGAGGAATGTTAATAAGAGAATTCATTATACTCAAATATTTTCAAGAGCTAATTCCTCTTTTTGGTTTAGGTTTGTTTTCAAAATTTTCATATTACTTTGAGACATAAATGTACATTGATGATGACATGCCACCAAAACGTCTCCTTTATTATCTAATTTACTAATTAAAGAAAATGACAGTTATTCAGGCAATAACTGAATAACTAGAATGAGATCCTATAAAGCAGCGGTTCTCAACCTTGGCTGCACATTAGAATCACCTGGGAATCTTTTTAAAATCCTGATTTCTGGGCCTCATCCTCTGGAAATTCTGTTTCTTTGTTACTAATGTTGTGGCCCCACCCATAACAAAGAAAGGAAAGAAAAAAAAATCCTTTAGAGAAGCATCTACTGTCTCCTGGTGGAATAGCCTTCTTTTCTAGGACTAGGCCTGGAAGACTTTCCACTCTATTTAAACTTCCATCATGGTGAGAGCAGGACCCCAATTCCCTGTTCAAATGTTCCCCAGAGGAAAGTTTCAATCTAATTCCCAGGATATAATTCTACTGGAAAGGCAACTTCCCTCTTTGTCTACAATCTTCATTCACTTTTCCACATGGAAAGAGGAAGGATTCATAGGATTACTATTAGAAGAAACTGACCTTGAACCTCTCTTTTTTGGAGCTGCCTATCCTCAGAGTGAAGGCAATTCCTCTCTGGGGCAGGCTTAAAGGCAAGACTTAGCCCCTGGATGGAGTAGGCCTGGAGATAAGGGTGAGGTCATTTAATCTTGGGGGGGAAAGGTAGTGAGAAGTCTGCCTCTGTGCACAGGTTAACCCAAATTCTCCAATTCTGCAGTGCGAGTAATAAAGCTTATATTCTAGTGTCTGTTTCCTGCATTTTTTTTTTATTTTTTTTTTTACTTCAGGAAGTCAGAGAGGCTAATGATGAATTACCACACCTCAAATCCTAATAAATAATTCACTGGGAACTAAAGAAAAGAAGAAAACAAATAGCTGTCTTGTGTAGTAAGTAGAAATACGGTATATGACTAGGAAGGGTCAGTGGCTTTGTATTCAAACATTATGTGTGGGGGTTGTTGATGAACAGGTGCTGGTCTTTACCATCCCTGAGGTCAGACATCTAGTGGAGGACTTCCATGGGAGTCTGGGAGACCTGAGATGTGCCCTATCAGAGGTGTATCCTTAAGAGGCAAACGCAAATTAGTGACTGAAGAAAAAAGCATGGGTTATTATAACCTAGCAATGCGTGAAGTTTGTGGATCTTGGTCTATCACTAATTAATGCAAACAATCAAGTGTACAAAGCATTAAGAAGAAAGATGTGTTTTAGGTTTCCTGACTCCAGAGAAATGTGTCATATTGATGCCTGAAAGATGATGCAAACAGATGCAAATACCCAGAGACAAGAAAATATTAGCAGAAGCAGCAGCCATCAGACTAAATGACTTTTGCTTTAGAAAATGGAAGATTATAATGATGAAAAGGATGACTAGCCAAGCAGAGAATGAAAGAAAGGAATTTTCGGAGTCACCAATATAACTTTCCCTGTGGTTCTTTACCTGAGATGGACAGATCCATACCACCCTTACAGAGAAGGCACTGGTGGTTAACAGAGAATCAACCCAGTGATAATCATACTAACATTAGTACCTATATGCCTAAATTACCTTGTAACATACCAGAGGTTGTTCCCAATAGTCTAAAATTATTTTCATTTCCAAAATGCCAAGCTAAAGAAAGTGTTATTGTTAATCTAAAACACCTGAACCAGGTAAATGTTAAGAAGTCATACCGGTGCTGTCCAGTATAAAGTTCTCTTGAAGAAATTTACCAGATAACTAGTAACAGACTATCCTGAACGAAGTTTGCCCAGATCACGAGTTACACAAACACCTGTCACTTAATTAGCATCTGAACAAGGCCTAAGCCCAAACAAAACGCCCAGTAAGTCAATTTAGCATAATTATATAAAGTCTCCTTTCAGTGGTTCTCAACCTTCCTAATGCCACGACCCTTTAATACAGTTCCTCATGTTGTGGTGACCCCCAATTTCATTGTTACAAATTGAACATAATTAAAGCAAAGTGATTAATCACAAAAACAATATGTAATTATATATGTGTTTTCTGATGGTCTTAGGCGACCCCTGTAAAAGGATCACGACCCACAGGTTGAGAACCGCTGTATGGTCAGTTCCATTTTCATTCTGTTTTCATATGACAGAACTTACATGTTTATAAAGCTAATGTCTATCAACTAGCCAGGGTCTGAAAATGCATTCCCGTAGCATACTGTGCTGTGTTAACATTTCTATTCACAACCTAATGGTTTATTAATTTAGTTTTTATTCCTAAAGGTTTTTAGGAAACTCAGAGAGTAATTTGCCTTGGGAACAAAAACTCAATTTATCACTCTGTAAGTCTTTAAAAAATATTATCTTTAGGTACAAACCATCTCTACTAAAATGAAAAAATACATGTTGCATGAATCTATATTAGAAAGATAATGCTCTACTCAGAAGACAATATTTTAATTTGCTCACCTAAACAGACTTCATGGTGAGATATTTATATTTATGCCTAGTGTACATGGACATTATATGCAAATCTACATGAACACTCACATTCAAAATTTTTAAAAAGAGTGATAGAAATTTAAGAGCATGATGACTCAGATTAAATAAACTCCCAAGGAATACTATTGAAATTGTATTACTTACCATCAAATTCTGCTGGTCCAACACCAACTATAATTATTGACATTGGAAGTTTTGAAGCCTTCGAAAAGAATACACAATTAGTTCACAATTAAGAAATTGAGTTCTTAGGAATAAAGATTTAAGAAAAAATTAATATCCTGTTTTAGTTTATATTTTTCACAGATGTTCATTAAAGTAGTTTTGAAGATACTTAAAATAACTACAAGATAACATACTTAATTCCATGCTTATGCTTTCCCAACTCTGTACATATGCTGATTCAGTGGGACAGTCCTCGGGAATGACCAGCCTTGGATAATATAAAAAATAAAAAGTATTGAGATTTAGCTTTCACTTGCTACTATCAGCCAAAATCTACATAAGATGACATTGGGTATCCTTGATCTCTCTTTTTTCATGTTCTCTCTCCTCTAAAATATCTTTTAGTTGCTAAAGGGGAATGGGTTACCATATTTATGAAACAGTAGTATTCTATTCTACCTCATTTATAGAAAGTTATTCTTAGTATGATTAAATTATGTATTAAATATCCATGAGATTGTGAGGGATATTGAATATGTTATGGCAGGCTTTCTCATTATAGGTATCACTTAAATGACATCATCACATTAAATAATTTAATGGTAAAAATGTAAGCTCTAGCAACAGACAGATGCAATACTATAACAATCACATCTTTATCTATGAAGGCCATTGAATTAAAAATAATTGTTCCTCAGTGCATCGTGACTGTTAATTTAAATTTAAATTAGTAAGTCCATATTTTAAAGTGCACACTAATGCCACTGATCAGAATATTAGGGAAATCAAGATTTAAAAATAAACAAATAAATATGTGAACTTTTACTCCTCCTCTTCCTTTTCATATTTAGTTTTTCTAAGCACATATATATATATATATATAAAGTATTTGATTTTTGCCCTTATATGAACCTATTTTCTCACAACAAATAGCTAATTGTATTTTTTCCATGCTACTAATAATTACGAGGTATGATAAACATTCATGCAACCCATTTTTACTAAATGTCTACTGTGTGCCAAACATTGCTAAACCTGAATATGAAAGGGGAATAAAAGCAGAAATAATTTTATTAATTACTAGAGGCTGGGTGCATGAATTCGTGCATGGGTGGGGTTACTCAGCCTGGCCGGCGATTGGGGCCGATCAGGGCCATCTCTCCCAGTCCTGATTGGGGCTGATTGGGGCCGGCCTGCCGGGGGGAGGGACTGCGGGGGAGGGACTGCTTTGAGCATCTGCCCCCTGCTGGTCAGTGCGCATCATAGCAACCAGTCAACCAGTCGTTTGGTCGACTGGTCATAAGGGTCGCTTAGGCTTTTATATACATAGATAATCTATATTTTATAGATTATAGCCTAACAATGAAGACAATAAAAAATCATTAACTATAATATAATAACTTTTACTTCTCCTCTTCCTTTTCATATTTAGTTTTTCTAAGCACATGTATATAAAGTATTTGATTTTTGCCCCTATATGAACCTATTTTCTCACAACAAATAACTAATTGTATTTTTTCCATGCTATTAATAATTACGAGGTATGATAAACATTCATGCAACCCATTTTTACTAAATGTCTACTGTGTGCCAAACATTGCTAAACTTGAATATGAAAGGGGAATAAAAGCAGAAATAATTTTATTAATTACTAGAGGCTGGGTGCATGAATTCGTGCATGGGTGGGGTTACTCAGCCTGGCCGGCGATTGGGGCCGATCAGGGCCATCTCTCCCAGTCCTGATTGGGGCTGATTGGGGCCGGCCTGCCGGGGGGAGGGACTGCGGGGGAGGGACTGCTTTGAGCATCTGCCCCCTG
>NW_005370683.1:121041-144389 GCF_000412655.1 Myotis brandtii
GACATCCTTAGCACTGCCGCGGAGGCAGGAGAAGCTCCTGCCACCGCTGCTGTGCTTGCCAGCCATGAGCCTGACTTCTGGCTGAGTGGCGCTCCCCCTGTGGGACTGCACTGATCACCAGCGGGCAGCTCTTGCATTGAGTGTCTGGCCCCTGTTGGTCAGTGTGCATCATAGCGACCAGTTGTTCCCCTGTTCGATTTGCCTATTAGCCTTTTATTATATAGGATATTGCAACCACATGTATGGTACTCAATATATAGTACAGTTCTATAAGTTAGAAATAATCATAAATGCCTTTTGTTTTGGAAGTAGACAGAGTTGATGGTTGCACAACACTGAGAATGTGTTCAATGCCATTATACTGTACACTTTAAAATGGCTACTTTTATACTATGTGAATTTACCTGAATAAAAAAAAATGCAACAGAAGAAAAGCTTTTTGAAACATCTAGAGTTCAAGTTCTTAACACATGTTAAATTAATGAAATCTGGGACAAAAAGACAAAAATTAGGCATATAAGGCTATTAAAAAGAAGGAAATCTTACATTTTGGGACAGCATATATGGACCTGAAGAATATTTGTCTAAGTGATATAAACCAGTCAGAGAAAGACAAGTAAGATATGATTTCACTCATATGTGGAATCTAATGGACAAAATGAACTAACAAAATAGAAAGAGACTCATAGCTACAGGGAACAGATTGACAGCTGTCAGTGAAGGAAATAAGCAAAAAAAATAAAAAATTCATAGACAGACAACAGTATGGTGATTACCAGAGGGAAAGGGGGTGGGAGGAAGTAGAAGAGGGTAAAGGGGGGATAAATGGTGATGGAAGGAGACTGACTTGGCATGGTGAATGCAATCCTATATAATAAAAGGGTAATATGCAAATTGACCCTAGAACTACCAGGAATGACCAGTTGCTATGATGCACACTGACCACCAGGGGGCAGACGCTCAACGCAGGAACTGCCCCCTGGTGGTCAGTGCACTTCTACAGGGGGAGTGCCACTCAGCCAGAAGCCGGCTCATGGCTGGCCAGTGCAGCAGCAGTGGAGGGAGCCTCTCCCGCCTCCGCAGCAGCAGCGCTAAGGATGTCTGACTGTGGCTTAGGCCCGCTCCCCGTGGGCCTAAGGTGGCAGGTGGGCATCCCCTGAGAGGGCGCAGGCTGAACTCAGAGACCCTCCCCTCCCCCTCCCCCCCGAGTGCACGAATTTTCATGCACTGGGCCTCTAGTCTATATATATAAAAGCCTAAGCTTAGGAGACAGTAAACAAGAAGACTTTGGTCGATTCCTGGAAAAATCATTGAGTGAGTCATAGAAAGACTGGGTTCAAAAACACTTCCAATGATTACCAATGAAATACCTTCACAGCCTACAGTATGCCCCCTACAGGGGGTGGAGCCCCCAACCATAAAATTATTTTCGTTGCTACTTCATAACTGTAATTTTGCTACTGTTATGAATTGTAATGTAAATATTTGATATGCAGGATGTATTTTCATTGTTCGCGACCCACAGGTTGAGAACCGCTTATAATAAGGGATCTGTGGTGTCCTTTGACCTCAGGGAGAAGCTGACCATAAGGGTCCCCGATCCATCCAGCACACACCATGAACCTCAGGCACAAGGGGCCGGGTCCTGCCGAGGCCCTCCTCTTGCTGGAAGCCTCGCCCTCAGCCTGGCCTGGGTCCCAGCCCAGGGGTGTCTGTAGAACCCACTGGGGCTTCCTTCCTCCCTTCCCAGATAGGCCTTTCCGCAGTCCCCTCATTCTCACTGGATCCTGTAATTCTGGTTTTCATCTCCACAGGGCAGACCAAATCTTTGAAGACTGAGGACTTGCTGTCAATGGTGAAAAAGCTGCAGAAAGGTCCTGTGTCTCCTTGTATCTGAGGCTCCCCTGGGGTTTTGAGTCAGGCATGTGGCTCAAACCCAGCTCCCTCAGCTCACAACCTTGGAGAATTATCCCATGGCACTCTCTCCCTCTAACACAATTTATTCTTTGCACACACACACACACACACACACACACACACACACACAATCACAAAAAAAATATGTAATTATATACGTGTTTTCCGATGGTCTTAGGCGACCCCTGTAAAAGGGCCATTCGACCCCCAAAGGGGTCGCTACCCATATTCTCTTTCAATGCTTCTGGTTAACCATGGAGAAAGTCTCAGTTGTTAATATGCCTCCTCCCCATAACTCCCCCAGCTTGAGGTATAATTGGTATACAGAAAATTGCAATAAGTACTGTATATAATTTGATGAATTTGAATATATATGTATACTTGTGACCATCAAAACAATCAAGGTAAATAAATATGTCCCTCACCTCTGAAAGTTTCTGTGTCCCTTTCTGTGAGTGTGTGTTAAAACCATTTAAAATAAAATCTAGCCTCTTAAAATTTTAAATACACAGTATCTTATTATTAACTAGTAGAGGCCCAATGCATGAAATTCATGCAAGAGTAGGCCTTCCTTCCCCCGGCTGCAGGCACCGGCTTCCCTCTGGCACCTGGGACCTGGGCTTCCCTCCGGCCGCCAGCAGGCACCCAGGACCTGGGCTTCCCTCTGGCTGCCAGCAGGCACCCAGGACCTGGGCTTCTCTCTGGCTGCCAGTAGGCACCCAGGAACCAGGCTTCCCTTGCAGCCCTGGCTTCATCCAGAAGGTCGTCCAGAAGGACCTCTGGTTTAATTAGCATATTATGCTTTTATTATTATAGATAGGTACTGTGCTATACAGTAGAGCTCCAGAATTTACTCATCCTGTATATATGCTCCTTTATTCCCATTGAACATCTATTCCATATAACCTTTTTCCCAACCCCTGGTTACCACCATTCTATGTCTATTTCTATTCATTTGACTATTTTAGATGACTCGTCTAAGAGGAATCATGCAGTATTTATTCTATGACTGTCTTATTTCACATACCATAATGTCTTCCAGGCCCATCCATGCTGTCACAAACAGTAGGATTTCTTTCATTTTAAAGGTAGAATAATATCTTATTATATGTACACTAGAGGCCCCACCCGTGCACGAATTTATGCATGGGTGGGGATCATCAGGGACAATCGGGCCGGGCTGGCTGGAAGGAGGGGCTGCGGGCAGTTGGCCAGCCAGCCCCGCCCCTTGTCAAACTTCCAGCTGAACTCCGGTCGAGGGGAAAATTTGCATATTAGCCTTTTATTACATGGGACTAAGAGGCCTGGTGCACAAAATTAGTGCACTCGGAGGGGGGGTCCCCTCAACCTGGCCTGCGCCCTCTCACAGTCCAGGAGACCCCTTTTGGGGATGTCCATGAGCCTGGCTTCTGGCTGAGTGGCGCTCCCCACTGTGGGAGTGCACTGACCACCAGAGGGCAGCTCCTGCGTTGAGCGTCTGCCCCCTGGTGGTCAGTGCGCATCATAGCAACCGGTTGTTTAGCTGTTGGGCTGAAACTGGCTCTCCCAAGGGGTTCCAGATCACAAGAAGTTGCAGGCCAGGCTGAGGGACCCCACCAGTGCACAACTGGGGCCGGGGAAGGATGCAGGAGGTTGGCCAGCCAAGGAGGGACTGCAGGAGGGCTCCAGGTTGTGTCTGGCCCATCTCTCTCAGTCCCGATCAGCCGGACCCCAGCAGCAAGCTAACCTACCGGTCATAGCATTTGTCCCCTGGTGGTCAATGCATGTCATAGCAACTGGTGTACCGGTTGAAGGTATGCCCCCTGGTGGTCAGTGCATGTCATAGCGAGCTGTTAAGTGGCTTTAGCATAACATTAGCATATTATGCTTTGATTGGTTGAATGGCTGACTGGACGACCAGATACTTAGCATATTATACTTTTATTATATAGGATACCACATTTTACTTATTCATTTATTTGTTGATGGGGTGTTTCCATATCTTGGCTATTGTAAATAATGATGGATGTATCTCTTTGAGATCCTGATGTTGATTGCTTTGGATATATACTCAGAAGGCAGGTTGCCAATAGCACTATTTTTTTTTTTTTTAGGAATCTTGATATTGTTCTTCATAGCAGCTGCACCAGGTTACATTCCCCACATCCTCCACCTCCTCACTAACACTTATCTTTTGACCTTTGGATAACAGCCATCCTAACAAGTGTGAAGTGATAGCAGATCATTGTGGTTTTTGATTTGCATTTTCCTGATGATTAGTAATGTTGAATTTTTATTTTTTTAGGAATCTTGAAATTGTTCTTCATAGCAGCTGCACCAGGTTACATTCCCCACATCCTCCACCTCCTCACTAACACTTATCTTTTGACCTTTGGATAACAGCCATCCTAACAAGTGTGAAGTGATAGCAGATCATTGTGGTTTTTGATTTGCATTTTCCTGATGATTAGTAATGTTGAGTATCTTTGCATATACCTGTTCGCCATTTCTATGTCTTCTTGGAGAAATGTCTGTGCAGGTCCTTTGCCCATTTTTTAAAAATTGGGTTATTTTTCTTTAGCTATTAAGTTGTAGGAGTTCTTTACGTTTTAGAACTTAACCCCTTATCAGCTATATAGTTCATAAACATTTTATCACACTCCAGAGTTTGCCATTTCAACTTTTTTTTCTTTTGCTATTGAGAAGCTTTTTAGTTTGATGTAGTCCCACTTATCTATTTATTTTTGCTTTTGTTGCTTGTGATATTGGTGTCATACCTAAGAAATACCAATTGCCAAGACCAATCAAGAAGCTTTTCCCTATGTTTTCTTGTAAGTTTTACAGTTTCAGGTCTTACATTTAAGTCTTTAACCTATTTTAAGCTCATTTCTGTGAGCTAAGATAAGGATCCAATTTCATTCTTTTTCATGTGAATATCTAGTTTTCCCAACACCATTTATTGAAGAAATTTTCCTTTCCCCATTGTGTATTCGTGGCACCCTTGTCAAAGACCAATTGGCCATCTATGTGCAGGTTTTTTTCTGGGTTCTTTTTTGTTCTGCTCATCTATATGCCTACTTTTGTGCCAGTACATTGCTATTTTGATTGCTTTAGTTTTGTAGTTTATTTTAAAATCAGGTGGTGTCATACCTCCAGCTTTGTTCTTGCTCAAGATTGCTTCGGCTATTTGGGATCTTTTGTGGTTCCATATAAATTATAGTCTATTTATTTGTGCTTTTGTTGCTTGTGATTTTGGTGTCATACCTAAGAAATCATTGCCAAGACCAATATCAAGAAGCTTTTCCCTATGTTTTCTTATAAGTTTTACAGTTTCAGGTCTTACATTTAAGTCTTTAACCTATTTTAAGCTCATTTCTGTGAGCTAAGATAAGGATCCAATTTCATTCTTTTTCATGTGAATATCTAGTTTTCCCAACACCATTTATTGAAGAAATTTTAATTTCTGTGAGCTGTGTAAGATAAGGATCCAATTTCATTCTTTTTCATGTGGGTATCTAGTTTTCCCAACACCATTTATTGAAGAAATTTTCCTTTCCCAATTGTGTATTCGTGGCACCCTTGTCTAAGACCAATTGGCCATCTCTGTGCAGGTTTTTTCCTGGGTTCTTTTTTGTTCTGCTCCTCCATATGCCTACTTTTGTGCCAGTACCTTGCTATTTTGATTGCTTTAGTTTTGTAGTTTATTTTAAAATCAGGTGGTGTCATACCTCCAGCTTTGTTCTTGCTCAAGATTGCTTCGGCTATTTGGGATCTTTTGTGGTTCCATATAAATTATAGGATTGTTTTTTTTCTATTTCTGCAAAAAAAATGCCATTGGGATTTTGATAGGTATTGCATTACAACTTTGGGTAGTATGGACATTTTAACATTAATTCTTGTGACCCATGAAGACTGGATGCTTTTCCATTTATTTGTGTCTCTGTTCATCCATGTTTTATAGGTTTCAGTGTAACAGTATGTTGCCTTCTTGTTTGAGTCTATTTCTAAGTACTTTATTTTTTTGGTGTCATGTCGATTGCATTCATTTTCCTGATAGTTTATTCTTAGTGTAAAGAAACAAAAATTATATTTGTAGATTGCTTATGTATCCTGCAATTTTACTGAATTCATTTATTAGTTCTTTAGGTGGGTTTTTTGTTCTTTGGGGGAAGGATATTTAGGGCTTTCTACATATAGGACTATGTTATCTGTGAATAGAGATCATTTTACTTCTATCTCTATGATCTAGAGGACTTTTCTTTTTCTTGCCTAATTGCTCTGGCTAGGACTTCCAATACTATGCTGAATAAAAGTGAAGAGAGTGGGCATCCTTGCCTTGTTCTAGATTTTAGAGGAAAAGCTTTCATTTTTTTAACATTGAGTATGATGCTAGCTGTGGGCCTTTCATTGATGGCCTTTACTGTGTTGAGGTAAGTTCCTTCTGTACCTAATTTTTTACCATGAAAGGTTGTTGGATTTTGTCAAATGCCTTTTCTGTCTCTTAAGATGATCAAGTGATTTTGTCCTTCATTTTGATAATGTGGTGTATCATATTTATTGATCTGAATATGTAGAACTATGGCATCCCAGGTATGAATCCTCCTTGGTTATGTGTATGATTCTTTTAATGTGCTATTGTATTTAGTTTGCTAATAATCTGTTGAGGATTTTTCGATCCATGTTTATCAGGGATATTGCTCTGTAGTATACTTCAGCAGGAATAACTTTTTAAATTAAATTTATTGAGATAATATTATTCAACAACATTATATCAATTTCAGGTGTACAACATAGTAATTCAATATCCGTATACCACCCAAAGATTAGTTTCCTTCTATCACCATATATTTGACCCCCTTTACAAATTTGCTCTCTCCTCACTTCCCTTCCCCTCTGGTGACCACCAATTTATTGTATCAGGGATATTTTCTTTGTCTGTCTTTGGTATCAGGGTGATGTTGGCCTCATAAAATGAGTTGGGAAGTGTTCCCTTTTCTATTCTTTTGAAAGAGTTTAAGCAGTATTGGCATTAATGCTTCTTTAAATAGTAAAATTAAAAAATGTAGCCATATGGTTCTGAGTTTTACTTTATTAGCAGGTTTCTGATTGCTGATTCAATCTCCTTGTTATTTGTCTATACAGGCTTTTTATTTCTTGATTTATTCTTGGTAGGTTGTATGTTTCTAGGAATTTATCCATTTCTTCTACATTGTTCAATTTGTTGGAATTTAATTGTTCATAATAGTACCTTGTGATATTTTTTATTTCTATGACATCAGTTTAATGTCTCCACTTCCATTTCTGATTTTACCTGAGTCTTTTTTTTCTCAGTCTAGCTAAGGGTTTGTCAATTTTATTTATCTTTCCAAAAACAAAAAAACAGCTTAATTTTGTCATTTCCTATTGTTTTTCTATTTCTTTTATTTCTATCCTAATCATTATTATTTCTTTCCTTCTGCTAACTTGTGCTTAGTTTGTTTTTCTTTTTCTAGTTCCTTGGGGTAAATTTTAGGTTAAGATTTTTCTTCTTTTTTTAAAAAATGTGGTGCTTGTCACTTTAAACTTCCCTCTTAATATTGCGTTTGCTGAATCCCATTAGTTTTGATAAGTTGTATTTTCATTTTCATTTGTTTCAAAAATATTTTCTAATTTCCTTTTTCTTTTGACTTCTTCTTTAACCCAATGCTCATTCAAGGGTATGCAAGTCCCATTTATTTGTGAGTATTCCTGATTTGTGGTTGATTGACTTGTGGTTTGTTATTGATTTGTAGTTTTGTTATTGATTTATAGTTTTTTTCCATTGTGCTAAAAAACAATAGATTGGAATGATTTCAATCTTCTTAAATGTGTTAAAAAAATTTTTGACAGCATATGATCTATCCTAGAAAATATTCTGTGTGTGCTTGAAAAGAATGTGTATCCTGCTTCTGTTGTGTAGAATATTCTGCTATCTCTATTAAGTCCATTTTGGTCTAGAGCAGCGGTTCTCAACCTGTGGGTCGCGACCCCTTTGGGGGTCGAATGACCCTTTCACAAGGGTCGCCTAAGACAATCGGGAAACACATATATACAAAAAAACAGCTTAGTTTTATCATTTTCTATTGTTTTTCTATTTCTTTTATTTCTATCCTAATCATTATTATTTCTTTCCTTCTGCTAACTTGTGCTTAGTTTGTTTTTCTTTTTCTAGTTCCTTGGGGTAAATTTTAGGTTAAGATTTTTCTTCTTTTTTTAAAAAATGTGGTGCTTGTCACTTTAAACTTCCCTCTTAATATTGCGTTTGCTGAATCCCATTAGTTTTGATAAGTTGTATTTTCATTTTCATTTGTTTCAAAAATATTTTCTAATTTCCTTTTTCTTTTGACTTCTTCTTTAACCCAATGCTCATTCAAGGGTATGCAAGTCCCATTTATTTGTGAGTATTCCTGATTTGTGGTTGATTGACTTGTGGTTTGTTATTGATTTGTAGTTTTGTTATTGATTTATAGTTTTTTTCCATTGTGCTAAAAAACAATAGATTGGAATGATTTCAATCTTCTTAAATGTGTTAAAAAAATTTTTGACAGCATATGATCTATCCTAGAAAATATTCTGTGTGTGCTTGAAAAGAATGTGTATCCTGCTTCTGTTGTGTAGAATATTCTGCTATCTCTATTAAGTCCATTTTGGTCTAGAGCAGCGGTTCTCAACCTGTGGGTCGCGACCCCTTTGGGGGTCGAATGACCCTTTCACAAGGGTCGCCTAAGACAATCGGGAAACACATATATTTACATATTGTTGTGATTAATCACTATGCTTTAATTATGTTCAATTTGTAACAATGAAATTGGGGGTCACCACAACATGAGGAACTGTATTATAGGGTCGTGGCATTAGGAAGGTTGAGAACCACTTGCCTAGAGTGTTTGCTCAAGTTAGCTGTTTCTGTATCATTTTCTGTCTGGATGATCTATCCATCATTGAAAGTGCCTAAAGTGTTTGCTCAAGTTAGCTGTTTCCGTTTCATTTTCTGTCTGGATGATCTATCCATCATTGAAAGTGGGGCAGTGAAGTCTAATATTATTGTATTGCTGTCTATTTATCATTTTAGATATGTCAATTTCTGCTTATATATTTAACTGCTGTGATACCACAGGCATACATATTAGTAATTATTATATCTCTCTGTGAATTAACCCTTTTAAAATTTTTTATTCTTTTTAATAAAAATTGTACTTATCTAAGGTGTACAAAATTTTTATATGTATAGTGATATGAATATTACAGTAAGCTTATTAACATGTTATCTCCTCACATAGTTCCCATATATTTTTGTGATCAGTGTACCTGAAATTTATTCTCTTAGCAAATTTCTAGTACTCAATATAGTACTAACTATAGTAATCATGTAATGTTAGATTTCTAGACATATTTATACTACATAAACCAAAGTTGTACCCTTTGACCAATATCTCCCCATTTTCCCTACCTCCCTACTCTTGGTAACCACCATTCTACTCTCTGTTTCTATGTATTCAACTTTTAAAAATCTCACATATGATTGAAATCATGCAGGTTTATTTTTTTTTCTTTTTGTATCTGGCTCATTTTACCTAACATTACACTTTACATCCTTCAGATTGATCCATATTGTTGCAAATGGCAGGTACACCTTTTTCTAAGGCTGATTTTATATATATACAAAAGGGTGTATATATATACCACATAAATTGACGCTTTTATTTTGTAATGACCTTCTTTGTCTCCTGTGTAAGTAATTAACTTAAAGTCTATTTTGTCTGATATAGACACTCCTGCCTACTCTCTTTCAGTTACCATTTGCAAAGAATATCTTTCTTCATCCTTTCATTTTCAGCTTATGTAGGTCCTTAAATCTAAGTTTAGTTTATTATAGACAAAACTAAAGGCCCGATGCATGAAATTCGTGCACTTGGGAGGGTCCCTCAGCCCGGCCTGTGCCCTCTTGCAGTCCAGGAGCCCTCGCGGCACATCCAACTGATGACTTAGGGCAGTGGTTGGCAAACTATGGCTCGCAAGCCACATGCGGCTCTTTGGCCCCTTTAGTGTGTGCTCTTCCACAAAATACCACGTGCGGGCATGCATATACAGTGCGATTGAAATTTCGTGGCCCATGCGCAGAAGTCGGTATTTTGTGGAAGAGCCACACTCAAGGAGCCAAAGAGCCGCATGTGGCTCGCAAGCCGCAGTTTGCAAACCACTGATTAGGGAGATTTGTCTAAGCCATCAGTCTAACATCCTTAGCACTGCTGCTGAGGCAGGAGAGACTCCCACCACTGCCGCTGCGCTCGCCAGCCATGAGCCCAGCTTCTGGCTGAGTGGCGCTCCCCCTGTGGGAGTGTATTGACCACCAGGGGGCAGCTCCTGTGTTGAACGCCTGGCCCCTGGTGGTCAGTGCGCATCATAGCAACCGGTTCTTCCAACTTTCAGTTGATTTGCATATTAGCTTTTTATTATATAGGAGGATATAGTTGGGTCTTGCTTTTTTTTTAACCACTCACTAACTCTGTCTTTAGATTGGTGAGTTTAATCCACTTATATTTTGGGGTTTTTTTAATCATTAGAAAGTATACACACCTGGCCCCTGGTGGTCAGTGTGCATCATAGCAACCGGTTCTTCCAACTTTCGGTTGATTTGCATATTAGCTTTTTATTATATAGGAGGATATAGTTGGGTCTTGCTTTTTTTTTAACCACTCACTAACTCTGTCTTTAGATTGGTGAGTTTAATCCACTTATATTTTGGGGTTTTTTTAATCATTAGAAAGTATACTAAAAAGAACAGGAGAATATTTTGATACTACCAAGAGAGTTAGGGTTAGATCCTGAAGCAGACAGTAAACTAGAAATTTCTCTGAAGTTTGTTATTTTATCTTAAAATTCATAGAAATTTTGCATTTTACTTTATAATAAATATGACTTATATTACATTTCTTAACTTTGAGAAAAATTAATGCTATAGAAAGATATATGAGTTTACCATGTTCTCACTTCTGCTTAGATATACTGCTTTAAAGCTAAATTAAATTCTACATAAGAACTATTCAATCCAATTTTATATTTATTACCATAAGCATCATAAGTTAGTTATTTTAAAGTATGCATTGTTTTAATGGTGTTTCTTCTACACATTCTCATATTGTGGCACTTCACAAGTTAATTTAATTTCAAACAAAATCATATTTTGTACTAACAGTATTCTATGTTTACGAAAAAATAATTTAAGTGCTATAGAAATGTGTAAAGTAGAAAAGAGAGGCTGATTGAGCCCGCAACCCCGTCATGTGCCCTTGACCAAAATGGAACCTGGGACCCGTCAGTCCACTGAGTCAAACCGGCTAGGGCAAAACTCTTATTATTGAAAGGCTGCTATCTTTTTTCAAGTATAGGATACCTTTAATTTATATTTTAATATTATATGACAAATCTGAGGGAGAGGTTCACTTTGTCAGGATTTTGGAATTCAAACACATTTCTTTGGAGTCTTTGTCAAGTAAGTTCCTGGGATTGTTTTTGTAGACTCATAAATGGTTGGCTCAGATTTGTGGAATATTCTTTTAGCTCATAACTAGTTCTCAGGAATAGAGAGAGCAAGAAAAAAGATAAGAAACTGACTCAGAGTCATAACAAGCTAACCATACATGAGACTTCTAATTGTATTGGAAGAGATCATTCCCCAAAAGCCTTATCTTTGTGTTTCTTTTTTTTCTCATTAAAAAATAATAATACTGAACTATTAGATCACAAATTATTTTCTTTCTTTAAAAAGTATTTGTTTTGATTTTTAGAGAAAGAGAAAAGGAAAAGGGAGATAGAGAAAAAGCACAAACAAACAAACATCAGTCTGCTGCCTCCTGCATGCCCCCAACCAAGGATGGAACCTGCAACCTGGGCACGTGCCCTGACCAGGAATAGAACCAGCAACCTTTCTGGGCATGGGATGAAGCCCAACCAACTGACCCCATGAGCCAGGGAAATAACGGATTATTTTTAAAGAGGCTGAAACCGCTAGCTGGCAATTACAGCTATGTTTGAGAATTTTAAAAGTGCTGGACCAAACATAAAAAACGGTAATAGAGCAGGGTGAAGCCCATAGTTTTAAATGGCACATCGAAATGCACCTAGAAACTTTACATCTGAAAGCTTAACTTTTGTAGTAGAGATATACCGGATCAAAAAAAATGTAAAGTTAATCGATAAGCACTGATGAGAACATCTATAACTACAATGAGCTCAGACAAAATTAAGTCCTATCATTTTCCTCTTATCTTTGTATATAAAACAGTAATCTGGATGGTCGTTTGTGACAGGAAGAGAGAGTCAACTATAATTGATCTTGCATTAATATTATTTTGATTCTGCTTAACTTGACAGCCATAAAAAACAGTAGGAAAATAGTGTACAGATAACACTGCTTATACAAGCTAATACAATAAGCTAAGCTGTGTTTTTCAAATTACAGGTAATGACCCATTAGTGGATTTTGAAATCAGTTTTGTGGGTCAAGACCTGCTTCATAAAAAAGTAATAAGAACAAAAAGGACATCATGGAAATAAAAAGAAAATATAAGGTAAGTATTATTCCATAATCTTTTTTATGTTGTATGTTGAGATGTAAAATTTACAACTTAGTACAGGTGGTGGATAAGAATGTTCAGAAAACCTGAGTTAAAGGGTCACACTTAGAGAATCGTCATCGATGTATCATTGCCAAACTGAGATGGAGTTCCATAGTAGAGGCCTCTGGGGTCAGCCCTGGGTAGGGGGTTATTTTAGCATCTTCTCTATGTCCCAGATAATGAAAAGTAGAACACACTTAAGTTGCTCATGATGTGCAAAAGGAACATGGTAAAGTACCAGAACCTTCAAATAGAGAACTGAAGATTCACGTTGCCCTTGTGCACTGATAAACTGATCCGAAAGCAGTCATTTTTTCAAATGTTGACTACATATTAGAAAGAATACAAAAGCCATGCTTATTTGACAATCTGAAAATTGGCAAGGTTTCATAAGATTTGCACTGGGCCAAGCCAAACTTGTAAGTATTTCAAAAGTGATATCTAATTTATTTTATGCACTAATGAAAAAATGATAAAGAAATGTATATGGATTTTTACAGTAAATTTTTTTTTCAGAACATGTACTTGGAATCATAGCAATTATATTCTGATCTCAATACTATGTATTATATGCAGGTAGAGCTCTGGGAATTTAGAATATTAACAAGTATATTAATTTCAGAAGAGTGAAAATAATGTGCCCTATATATCACTGAAAGGAAGTTGTCTTCATGGAATTCAGTTTCTTATTACTTCTATCTACTATAGAATGCGATAGTAGATCTGAATAATTTACACAGATGAGATCATGATTAATCTTGTTATTGCTCCCATGAAGGCCTTTTCAAAGACAAGAAATTTTCTTTGGTTGAACAAATGCAGGTCCTATCATAACTCAGTGTATGTTTCTTCACTTGAGATTTTGATGTAAAAGTTTTAGCAAAGTATCATAATAACTCATTGGAGACTTTCCACTCTACGTCAAAATTTACCTCAATTTCTTGGAGGTAAATTAGAAGAAAAAAAAAACTTTCATCTGTGAGGGCATTCTAACAATAATGTAATGATTTCACTGTGATTCCATACAATAGAATAAATACCTTGTGTACTTCCAACTTACCTTGCTACGTGGTTAATTACAGGAGCAAAGTTGGTTGGCCCATACAGCTGCACAGATTTCAGACTCCTATAATAAGCCTCCATGACGCCCTCAATGCCATCACAATAGGGGTTTTGAGGGTTCCCATTCTGTAGAACATCACAGTAAAAAAAAAATAGTAAAAAATTAAGTGTCAATCAAGGTCAATTGAAAAGAGAATAATACACACTGATACCCATAAAAAATTTTTGGAAGAATATTAATTTATATATTTATAATTGCAAAAACTAAGTGGTCAATAATAGATTACAATGTATTTTTTAGATTGTAAAATGATAATGTAATGTGCACAATAGTTAAATATAGATACATTTAACACGTTAAGCGCCCAGCCTGTTTTGTCTTCTGGACGGAAAGTATAGTGTCAGTCACTGGTGACTGATATGGCATTTAACGTGTTAAAAGCAATGGCAGGAGAAGATTTTAAGTAATCTTGAGAAGCTGAGTATCACATTCTATAATTAACAGTCTTAATTTTACACAGGCCTGTGTACATGTGGAGATGAATATGTAAAAATCCTGGGAAAAAATAAATAAAATATTAGATAGTTTACTCTGAGTGGTTATATAAGTGGGGGCTTTTATTTCACCCTTTAAACAAATCTATATTTTCAAGTTTCATGCAGTTATGTATTAAAATCAGAAAAAAATGCTATCTATGCAGTTTTCCCTTATAGAAAGAAAAGTGTAAAACATCTTCTACATGCACACCTTCAGGCCATACTTGACTACTCCAACTGGAGAAGGGGTCAGAGGGAATGTAATTTGGTGTCAGAAATATCAAAACAAGGTAAAAGGAAAAGAATCCAAGAAATATATCCATGCTGTCCAAGGGAAATGGAGCTGCCACCAAGGAGTGATTCTGAAAGATAGCACCCAGAAGGGCAACTTTAAACCTGGAGACCTGGTCTAGCCTTTCAAACCTTGCATGCTCTGTAATCAGTAGGTTTAATTCTCCTCATCCAGATTCCACAGATAACACACATAAGGCAGTGCATTCTTTACCTATTTCTATGCAGCAAATTATCCCAAAAGCTAGTGGCTCAAAACAATAAGCATTTATTATCGCACACATTTTTGGGGTGTCAGGAACCCAGGAGCAGCTTGGCTAGGAGGTTCTCACTAAAAATCTCTCGAGTTCGCAGTCAAGATGCAGACCTGGGCATCTGAAAGGTTGACCAGAGATGGAGGATTTGCTTCTGAGAAGGCTCACTTACACAGCTGCTGGCAGGAGTCCAACAAGAGCCCTCCATAGGGCTACTTGAGTGTTCTCCCAACATGGCAGCTAACGTTCCCAGAATGAACAATCCAAGAGAAGGAGCAAGGAGGAAGTCCCAATGCCTTTATAAGCTAGTCTCATACATTGCACACTATGACTTCTACTTTCATTTGTCTGCTAGAAATGAAACACTAAGTATAGTTCACGTTCAAAGGAAGGGGAATCAGGCTCTACCTCTGGAAGGGGGAAGAGATATAAATAAAAGTTGTGGATCTTTTTTTAAAACACTAAACAGTAACAATGTTTAAACATAGCAATAAGTTTAGCATGTATGTGTTTGAACAATCACAAGGAACTGCTAATGTGTAACTAAAATTTGTTGACTTCTGTATACTGAGCTTGATATGAAAATATTTACATACATTATATAGTTTTTATAACCACCCTAAGAAAGTAGATAAACGAGTGTCATTTTTTCCGCTTAATAGACTAAGACACTGACAACTTAAATACTGTGCCCAAAAGCCACACAACACAAATGAAATAGCCAATATCTGAACCCATGCAGTCTAAGCCCAGAGTCCAGTCTCCTCACCACACTATGCCATCGTGTTAGGAAATCCTGAGCATATTGAAAGCCTGGGGATCTTAGGAAACTAAGCCAGATATGATCAACCACTTCAATGTTGCCATTTTGTGAGATAAGAATGTATACACGTTTTCCTTTTATTTCTGCTTTTTTTTCCTTCAAACTTTTTATTAACTAAACCTCATGTAAATTTTAAAAGCATAAAACTCATAAAGACCTCTTTATATTATAAAACTGGTTACAGCAGTTGATTCAATTAAAATATAAAAGTTCAATATTTAGCACAAAGCAGTTAAAGGGGGGTTTTGATGTTAATCTGAGCTGACCTATTTAACCTTCATTTAGATAAAATTTTACAGTGTTCTTTTCCCTTGATAAAGTATGAAGCAATTAAAATTAAAGCTCATTATTCATTTTGGGCATTCAAATGTATAATATATCTCCCTTGAAGAATAATTCTGAGGTTTACACGCCAGGATAATTCTGAGCTTTTTGTCTTTTTAACATTTGAGTGAGAGTTTATATTTCTATAAAACTATATATTTCCTCTATTTCTCTGGAATTGAAATTACAAGGTCACCATTTTTCTCACCATTTAATTTTCTTAGTGGAAAGATTTTCTTCTTAATGACAACATTGTAATGAGTTATAAAATGATTTTTAAGTCTTTTTAAAAACTCATTTCTTAAAATAATTATGTTGGAAATTAGTTTTTGCTTGTTAAAACAAATTAAAATAAGCTTGTATCAGGATCTGGCACACAAAAATACAGGACATTTTAAAAAATAAGAGGATTCATTTTCGTCTTACATTAATGAAGATGGCAAAGGGTGCTCTATTTTATATTCCCTTTTCAGAGTGCCAACCAATATCCTAGGAACTATGCTAAAATTGCCAAGGCATTTTTGCTGATTTTATAGCAGTTTAGGAAAAAAATTATGAATCGCAAGTAAATGAAGTTACATATTCAATATCTTCCACAAAATCGTCATCTTCACAGCAAGAATTGACATGTTTAGCAATATCATCATCACTAATAAAAGCAGACTTAGAACTGGACTCTGCAGGAGGAGCGCGATTGCGGTCCCGGCACTTTTGGCGAAAGACAGGAGGAGCGTGACCGTGCTCCCCGGCACTCAAGGGGTTAACAACTTTTCCATTTATAAAATAATGAATGTCAATTGGTGAAACACATAGAAATATATAGAACAGAATTCAAAATGAGCAATAATCCTACTGTGCAGACTTCAGTGGGGAGGGGTGTCCACCTCTCACCCACTTTCCCTCCGTTTGGCTCCCTAAGGGATTGTAATTGGGGAGTTAGATTCAGTTCTGGGCAAGAAGCCTATGGTCCATTGTTACCTACGGCCTATAATATTCTCCAGCAGGGCCAGCACACTGACAAAACGCTCTCAGGAGCCCGGGCTTTATTCTTTGAAATGTTACCTGTGGCTGCCCAGAGACTGCTGACTGTGGGGAAAAGCTGAGAGAATTCGCCCTTTTATTCAATAAACAAACATCTATGGAGCTGCTATTTAATGCAAACAGTGGTAAAGACCCTTGGTTGTTAAACTGTTATGTCTAGTTTAAAGAAAAGGCATACACATAGATATTAAATTGCATAGATACCTATAAATGCCCAAATAAGTGAAAAGCCTTCAAGTTCTTTTAGATAGTTAGTAGGAGAAAGTGCTTGGACAGGTGTAGCATTTCTCTATTCATCGATGCAACAGACCTTCTTGTGAGGATCACTGGCCACAGGGCTATGGGAAATACGTCCTCTGAAGCCCCACACTATTGTATTTTCAGTTACGACTCCAGAAGGAGTCACTGAGAATCACAAAGAGATCGGAGAAATGACTCATCATTTTCACGACCCTTAGTGCTTCACAGGTGATGCTAGGACTTTTTCCCTATCTTTTCCCACCCCCTTTTCTTATGCGACTACATCCATTCTTACACATATTTCACATGGGAAGCCTGGGTTTACCTGAGATCTTTTTGATTCAGCAAAGCTCAATTTCAGCTTTTGAGACAACCCCAAACTCACCAAACAGGGAGTATTTAATTTTTTTAAAAGGCCTCCCTTGTCACTTGAAAGATTATGTGAACTTGGTGTGGATAAAAAGATTAATGGTTGTGACTACACATCACAATTCTTACCAGGGAAACCTGAGAGTTTGTGAACATTAGGTAGTACATGAAGTGCCCTATTGACATGGGACTGAAGTTTTTGTATTTGCTATTTTGGGCACTTATAGAATATATATTGCGGTTATTTATGATGAGCTTAATTCAGAATATTTTCCTACAAATCAAGACAAATGCTACCTCATTGAAGGCTTATTTAACCTTTGTCTGGCTTTTCTAAGTAAACAAAAGTGCTTTGAAAAAAATTAAAGTTATACAACAATTAAGTAATATTAAAACTGAAGTATTATCATCAGCAGCAACATCTCATTGTTTTCATAGTCATTTGGGAGATTATTTTTTATAAAGTTAAAGGGGTATGACTCTATCCTATAAGTATTTGAATTGAATTGAAAGAACAGTTCAAGGTGCAAATAAGAAAAAAAAGCCTTCCTTAGCAGTAGTTTTTGGCATAGGTTTGAATACAAAGAATAAATGTAGAGGTAAAAAGAAGAAGAAGAAGAGGAGGAGGGGATTAGAGAGAGAGAGAGAGAAAGGAAGAAAATCATACACAAGGGTGAGAGGACATTCATGGAAGGAAAAGTAATAAACCTCATTTAGTTTAACATAATTATTTCTTCTCTTAGGCTTAAAATAGCTCGTGACCTTTTTCCTGAGGCATTTAAGACTTAGGATCACATGAGTGATTTTCATGGTCTTATAAGATTCTGAGAAATGTTAATTCTCCAGAAACAAAATCCCAACAGATACTCATTTTTATATGACATTGGGGGTGTGGCATGTGGCCTATTTCATGGGAGAAAGAATTAAACCCTATAGAAACCTTTTTTTTCTGAAATTGTGTGGGGGATAGAATAGAGAAGAATAAATACAGCAGTAATAATATTAAAATACTGTTCTTAAAACAGTATTTTATATTATAATAATGGTGTTAATAAAACACATTTCTGAGCAGTAGTATTACAGGTATTTTATAAAATGTGGCTTAATAGTGGTTAAGAGAATCGATTCTAAAATAGGATGATCTGGGTTCAAGTCCTGTTTGTTAAAACCCTAGTTAAGCCTCTGAGCCTCTGAGCCGAGTGATATAACTCTTGGATGCAGTCTTCTTATCGTATTCAATATGAGTGGCACTTGCTACCGTGGGATAATGTGAGAGGTATGATATCTCTACCACACAGAAGTTTTATGAAGATTGAATAAGAAAACAATTATAAAGGACTTAGATTGATACTCAGTAATTACTTAGTAAAGATAGTATATGTGTTTATTTTTGTCTACTTTGCTTATAGAACTTAAGCAAATTAAGACAATATTATGGACAACGTTATTCTTGATATCTATTTCAGAATGAAAATCCTATAATGAGCATACATTGCTTTTGTAATAAGAATAAAAACAACAAACAAAGACCTACAACAATATGGGTGACTGGAGAGATTATCTACCTGTTATAACATGTAGTGTAGGCTAGGAAGGTACCTCTATTAGGAAAATCTAAATTTTTTCCAAAATAATAGCTCACCATCATATATTGATTTCCCCATTATTTATCAGAAAGTGCATGTAAGAGTAAGGCTGGGTGGGCCTATCAGCATTATCTATGTGGAGTCTATTTTGAAGGTAGATTGCAACACATTGCTTACCTGCAGTCACACAAATGAAAATAGATCTATGTAAATTAAACATTAACTAGAGAAATGTTTTTATTCCACTCATATCTACTCCAGTATACTTAAATCTTAATTAATTATAGCCATAAGTGCTGCTTCATATTTGAAAAAATTAATTCCAGCCATGACTAGTTCTCTAAATTTGAAATGCCATTTTAAAAGAAGCTATTTAGAAGATTTATAAGTCAGATGCATTTTAGGTAGATTAAATACAGTCACACATTCTTTGATCTGCCTCCCGCTGAGGGGTAAAAGTTACTTCTCCTACCTTGAAACTGGGCTGGCCTTAGTGACTTGTTTGAGCAAGAGAATGTGGCTCAAGGAGCTTTCCAGGACTTCCAAGGCTGTGGTATAAGGAGCCCTGTAGTCTCTGCCCCCGCCTTTTAGAATATTCACTCTGGGGAAACCGGCTGTCATGTAAGAAATCTGACTACCAGGAGACCACCATACTGAGGATCCCATGATGACCACGTGGAGAGGTTGTATGTAGAAAGAGGGGAAAATGTCCAAGCAACGCAGCTATCTCAGCCATCCCAGCTCAGTCATCAGACACGAGCAAAGAAGCCATCTTAGGGAGCATGCTAGCCCCAGGAGACAGGACATGAAGAACAGAGGAATCCAACTGACAGCCAGAATCAAGAATATGGTTCCGTCTGAACAATTCCAGCCGTCTCTAGCCAATCAAGCCATCCTAGGGGAGGCCCCAAACATTACAAGTCATGAACATAACAGAATGCTGTTGGTTTACACCTAAAACGTCTAGGGGGGTTTGTTATGCAGCGATAGAAAACTATAAGAGACCCCCTATTTATAAATCAGATGCACTTTAGGTAGAGATTTATTGTTAATCTATTTAACTGTCTTTGTTTCCATTAATAGCACATCCCTAAGTCAATCACTGAGCAAATTAAGCAGAGTCTACTGTCACAAAAGCCTGCTACATGACTGACTAAAGAAGAAACAGTGAACCGATATTTAAAAATTCAACATGTTTTGTTTTTTTTTTTCAAAATATCCAATCCTTGTGACATATTCTTACCAAAGCAAACTCATGAGATATCCTTCCATCTGGAGGCAGTTTTGCACCAAAACCTAGAGCTGGGAACATTTTATCACTGTCATAATCTTGAACGATTTCTCCCACTGCTTTCAGTGCCATCCCATAGGCATTCAGTTGGTAAGGATTCATGTAGTGGAGAGAAGTGGGCTGGGCAGGGTTGCCTGATGACAAAAAAAATATTTCAAACATGAGTGATCAGGCTAAAGAGACAATATTTTGGACAACGTTATTCTTGATATCTATTTCAGAATGAAATATTTAAAAATTGTTTTTTTTTCTGCCTATACCCATGGTATGTCAAATATAGTTGTTGTTTTTTTTGGTGGTGGTGGTGGGGGGGAGAATGGATATTAAACAGAAATATTTATTAAATTCAATCACATATGTAGACAATTTCCCAAAGATATGCCAAAGTATATGCAGATTTTTTCAGAAATTATTCTTCATTGTCAATGTCAAAGGCTATTATTAAAATTCAGTTCCAGAGTAGTATAAAAGTACTTTTGTTAATTTTATTTTATCATAATATTTAGTTTTTTAAGAAAAATATGTGCCTTTAGCTTGAATTCTTATGCCTATAATTAGAAGACCCAACTGAATTAATGAGCTTGAATAATTATGAGGTTTTCCTAAAGTTGTATCACAAAAATACACTGAATATTTCAGAAGTATTCCAATTTATCATTTTAAAAAAAGGAGAGCATAGTGGTTTTTAAACTCAAGCTAATTTCAATATCTATATCTGAAAAATGATTGAGAGTTTCTAACTAGACATTAAAGTAGGAGGCAGAGGCCCAGGGTTGAGTATTGCCATTTGCAGGACAATATTTTTAAAATGCTTGTGATAAATCCTACCACAGTGTTTACTGGGAGGACAAGATGAGATTGTGTGTGTGGAAGTGATTAAAAACAATAAAGCACCCTGGTAATGTAAGGTTTAAATGCTTCTGTTATTAATGTTGGGTCATCCACAAGGTTCTGAATTTTCAATATCTTATACTATGTGGGATGCTGCCTGTGAAGAGAGATGAATGTGAGAGAAAGTAATATATGTGCTGCCACTTAAACACATTGAGATTCACATTGAATTGCCCTAATTACCAGCACCAGGAAGCCTGAAAGTCCATTAAGTTTCCTAAGTGAAAATGGAAAAGTTAAATGGAACTCTTAATAACACATAAAACTCAATTCTACTTTAAGACATTGCCTGAGGAAGGAAAGCCTCGAGGCATAGTTCTTTTCTGCTAAGGAAAAATAATAATAATAAGCACTTGAGATCCAGAGAGACACAAAATCAAGGAGAGATCTTCCCTTGGTTTATAATTCATATAATTATATCAAGAGCATTTCTGGTCTAAAAATAATTCACTGTGTAAATGCGTTTCTATTTCCAAAGGGTTACAAGCATTCAAGGGCTAGTTCCACATGACATAATTTCTAAAAAAAGTGTCTCCTGACCAAGATGGCCTTAATATTCCCCTCAGTTTGACTAAACTTTAGACAGGTTTCTCCTGACTATAGGCCCGAGCTCCCTTTACTCAGAGCACTCACTTTAGATAACTTGCAATTGTAAAACTCCACCTTCTGAGGCCTAAATCTCCTACAACCCAGGAATATCTTTCTCAAGGACCTGGGAGCCAGCCCTTTAAAATGTCATCATGAGAAAGAAAGAAATATCACATGATCTCACTCATTTGTGGAGTATCATGAACAACATAAACTGATGAATAAAAACAGATCCAGAGACATAGAAGCATTGAACAGACCATCAAACCTCAGAGGGAAGGCAGTGGGGGTGGCATATAAGCATAACCAATGGACACAGACAGTAAGGGGGTGAGGGCAAATGCTGGGGGGGGGGTGGAAGCAGCCAGGGGGAGGTCAATAGGGAGAAAAGGAGACATATTTAATACTTTAAACAATAAAGAATTTAAATTTGAAAAAAGAAAAGAAAGATACCATCCCTGTCACCTATAGTCTCTGTGAGACAGTAGGAGCCTAACTTTAAGAAATATTAATTAGCAAATAGAGATGACAAAATCACACAAACCACCTCCTCTATAATGTCCCCCAGTACTTGCCTACTAGTTCACCACAGCACTTAAATTCCTTCCCTTCTTTTGTTTTGGAGGAGTTAAGTCAATATCTTTCTTCTACTGTAACAGCTTTGATCCCTATTGTAATAGTTCTGAATAGAGTCTTCCTAGCCTGTTTAATTTGTCTGGTACAATTCTTCTTTGACAAATTTCTTCTAAAGTAGGAATTTTGCCACTTAGTCAAAAGCCCACTGGAGCCACAGATAAGCAATACCATTCCTTGACTAAGTGGTTATTTAGCCACATTCTCAAGTATAAGAGTTGTTACCCAATGGTTGCAATATGGCAACTAATTCAATTTCACTTAGAAAACCACAACCTAAAATAAAAATACCACTAATATACCCAGCTCATCTAAACAACTTAGCCTCATGCACAACTGGGCTTGCTCCTACCCATTCAAAGATGTTGCTTAACTCTTTCCAGCAACTTCATCCAGACCAGTCTTTTCACTGGACCGCTAAAGGTATCTTCCTTCCAACCATGACCTCTCAATTTACCACCCTGTCCTGAAATTTGCTTTCTTCTCCTCCAGCTTATGTCTTCCTTGTTTCTACCGGCACTTACTGTCCTCTCTTACTCTTATGGCTCTTGTGTTCTGCACCACAAAATACAGCAATTTGCCAAACTGAGTGTCAATTCCTGAATCCGAGGCCATGTTTGTACCACCTCTGTATCTGCAACCATGTCTATGAAGAATGAATTTGTAATAGGTTGATAACATTATGCACTCGGGGGGTCCCTCAGCCCGGCCTATGCCCTCTTGCAATCTGGGACCCTGCTGGCTAAGGCCCGCTCTCTGGGGGATTGGGCCCAAGCTGGCAGTCAGATATCCCTCTGGCAGCCTGGCAGCCCTCGGGAGATGTCCATTTGCCAGCGGGGAGCAGTCCTAAGCTGCAGTCAGACATCCTTAGCGCTGCTGAGGAGG
>NW_005370683.1:144948-177262 GCF_000412655.1 Myotis brandtii
CTCGGTGAGGGGCTGAGGGCCGTTTTCAGGCTGGCCAAGCCCCCCGGCGACGGAAGCTCCCAGCCTCTCCTTTTTTTCTTTTTTTTTTATTCTGGGATTTATTTACCTTCTATAATTGAAACATTGTAGCCTTGAGAGGAGCTCAGAGCCAGCCAGGGCGGTCGGGAGGGAAGCCTCCTGCTTGCTCCAGCTCTGTGGCCATGGCCGGCTGAAAGCAGGTATCTGGGGTTCATTTACCTTCTATAATTGAAACTTTGTTGCTTTGAGTGGAGCTCAGAGCCCACCGCGGCAAGCGGGAAGCTTGGCTTCCTCCATCATTGGGGCAACCAAGCCTCCTGCTTGCTCCAGCTCCGTGGCTGCCGATCGCCATCTTGGTTGGGTTAATTTGCATATAGTCGCTCTGATTGGCTGGTGGGCATGGCTTAAGGCATAGCGAAGGTACGGTAAATTTGCGTGTTTGTCTTTTATGATTGTAGATATATATATATGACTATCACTACAATCAATTTTAGAACATTTTCATCACCTCAGGACTTGTTTCCTGATCCCACGCAGCCCAGCAGACTTATTTCTTCTAAGGCTCACTTCTTCTAACTCTGTGACTTTCTAAATAAATTTTCGCTTATGTTTTTTTAAAAAAAATTTTAAAAGAAGAAGAAATTCTGTAGCTATTCACTATCATTTCCTTGTCAGTCCATCCATCTCAGCCCTAAACAATAACTAATCTACTTTCTGTCTCTATTAATTTGGTAATTCTGGACATTTCATATGAGTTGAGTTACATATGATATGGTCTTTTGTGACTAGCTTCTGTCACTCCATAGTCATTGCAAGGTTCATCTATGTTGTAGCATGTTTCACTTCATATTTCATTCCTGTTATTGCTGAATAGTATTCATATCCACATACCACATCTTTCTACCAATTTTTGAGCTCGTGGACATTTGGGTTGTTTTCACATTTTGGCTATGTTGCTAAAAATATTCCTGTACAAGATTTTGTATGGAGGCATGGTTTCATCTCTTGTGTTTATATCCATGAGTGAAATTGCTGGGTCACATGGTAACTATAATAACTTGAGAAACTGTGAAAGTATTTCCTAAAGTGGCTGCACCATTTTACAGTATCACCCGCAGAGTATGAGGATTCCAATTTCTCTACATGCTCACCAATACTTGATAACTGATTTGTAGATTATGGCTAACTGAGAATTGTGAATCTTTTTTTTTCCCCTCAAGTCTGCTTTCAATTGGGTCAGTTTCGCATTTCCTCAAATTTTGATAGAGATTAAATTGAATCTGGAGATCAAGTTAGGAAATATTACCATCTTAACAGTATTGACTTTTCCAATCAATAAATGGTGTGTTTTTTACACTTATTTAGATCTTTAATGTTTCAACAATTTTTTTCTGAATAGTTTTTAGAGGATAAGTTTTATACTCACTTTGTTAAATTTACTCCTAAGTATTGGATTCCTTTTGATACTATTGTAAATATAATTGTTTTCATAATTTCATTTTCTGATTGTTCATTGGAGATGTGTAGGAAAAAATTATTTTATATATTGATATTTTATCCTTCAATCTTACTGAATTCATTTATAGGTTCTAATAGATTTTTAAGAGGTTAATTAGGATTTTCTATATACAAGATTATGTCATCTGCAAATAAAAATAGTTTAACTTCTTTATTTCTAATCTGGATATATTTTATATCCTTTTCTTGCCTAGTTGCTCTGGATACAACTTCCAGTACAATGTTGAATAGAAGTGGTAATAGTAGACATTCTGTCTTCTTCCTTATCTTAGGGGGAAAGCATCCAGCTTTTCACTATTAAGTATAATGCTAGCTATGAGTTTTTCATTTAGTCCCTTCTTTATTAAGGCAACTTCTATTCCTAGTTTGTTAAGTGTTTTTATCATGAAAGTATGTTGGACTTTGTCAAATGCTTTTTCTGCATCAATTGAGATGACTATGTGGTTTTTAAATAATTTTCTACTTACCTTATTTGATTTTTTAATATTAAGACAATGTAGTACATTCCTGTGAAAAATCTTAGTTGGTCAGAGTATATAGTTCTCTCTATGTATTGCTGAACTCAATTTGCTAACATTTTATTGAGAATTTTTATATCCATTTTCCATAAAATATATTGATCTTTAGTTTTTCTTTTCTTGTGATATCTTTGTCTGGTTTGGGTATCAAGCTAATACTGACACATAGAATGAGTTGGGAAGTGTTCCCTCCTCTTCTATTTTTTGGAAGAATTTGTGAAGAATTTTTATTAATTCTCCTTTAAGTATTTGGTAGGATTCACCAGTGAAGCTATCTGGACCTAGGTCCAGATAAACTTTGTGGGTAGTATTAACATTTTATTACAAAATTCAATTTTTTATTAAAGGTCTGTTCAGATTATCTACTTTTTAAGACAGTTTCAAAAGTTTGTGTCTTTCTATTGAATAGATTCTTGCTCTTCTTGCTAATGTTCATCAGTGAATAAAAGCTGGTATTTTAAACCAGCGGGGCTTTAGGTTTTACTTCTATGTTCCACATTTTATTGAATAAAACACATGAATAAAAATCATTAACTTGAAGTCATAATGCTGGAGAATAAATTTAATATGTAGTCTAAGGTTCCTGAATTATAGTTTGGTTTCCTAGTTTCTATTTCTAACTCAAGAATTAATAAGCCAAGATGTATTTATTACTAAAAAAATATTCTGGATCATTTTCCCCCATTGTAGAAGAGGACAATTGAAATAAGTGATTTCCAAGGTGCTTTCTTACCTAAAAATTCTATTATTTTGTGAAATGTGAGTCACTGTGAAAGAAATGTGAGGTAAAGGAAATATAAAGTGAGGACCATAATAAGCACAATAAATAATTTGGAAAAAAAACCCTAGATAAATAAATATAAACTGATGACAACTTCTGGTAATGGTTAAATAATGAGATTCATGTTCTAATGATACATAATTGATATCAGATAACTGTCCTATTTGAAATAAAGTTACCTCAAAATAAAATTAAAAGTCCACTACTTTTCTTTTTTAAAATATTTGATATGCAAATTATAAATATCTGCACATGGACTATTAGATGACACCTCTTCTGAATTAATTAAATATAAATGTGTTAACATGAATAATTCTTAAATATTCAAGTAAAAATAAAGCATGTCAACTAAGGTACAAGTACTTGAATTACATTCATATAAATTAATACTCATAGAAATACTATAAAAATGAGGACCATAATTAAACAAATTTCAGGATTATAATTATGTATGGAGAAGGGGGGAAGATAAAAGAAATGGAGTGGGGTACATAATGGGCTTAACTAAATCTGGAATTATCTTTTTAAAAATATGCAAAACAAAAATGACCATATTTTGATATTTAATAAATTTGAATGGGACTATTACATACTTTTGTCATATTTCTTGTAGCTCTCTCTATACCTGAACTAATTCATAATGTTAAAAAGAAAAAGGAAAATTTATCTGAATATCTGAATTTTATATGAAACACTTCAGAAGTATGAAAATATAGAAATAAAATATCAAAACATCATGAAAATAAATATTTATATTTCACTTAATTGCTGATCATTTTTATTAGGGGGTAGTCATAATACTCACCATTTGAAGCTGTAAAATCAATAGCCACCGTGAAATTGATTTGCGTTCTAGAATATAAGTAAATAAAAATCGTTAATAATGAAATAATTTCACAAAAAGTTTGATTTCCATTTGTGTTACCATATTACTTAACATAACTGATTTTCTTAAATATTACTGGCAACTATGTTACAGTACATACACACTGGATAGTATCAGATACGCAGTTTTTAATGGTAAGAATTTGGCAAAATATCTTTACAATTATACACCTGTAAAAAAAAACATAAGGTGTCTGCAATAAAAATGAAGAAGTCAAATTGCAAATAATTATTTGCCAGTCTCCAATGTCCGCATTCATTTTTAATTTGCTTTCAAAATTATTCTATAATCCATGTTAAATTATTATGCCCTTAAAAGTGTGACATGGCTAAAATAATCTCTAGGACTCCAGTAATATCATTTCTTGAACTCATTCTTTCCAAAATTAAAAAAACAAACAAATGATTTTCTCCTGCTTTCCTAAAAAAATGAAGTATTTCAGACACAGATCCATCTCTCAGTGATTACTGACTTCTGGTGTGTGTGTGTGTGTGTGTGTGTGTGTGTGTGTGTAGATATAAATATTTATTTGGATGAAATTGGTTGTGTATACTTTCAGCAATTGATAATTAACCCAAAATGATTTTTTAGGGATTATATTGTTCCTTTTTTTTCTGATAGAAAGATATACCTCTGAGTCTTTCTATAAGTAATTTAGCCTCTTTTTCACCAAGTAAGGCATAAAAACACAAATATGTGACAATGATATGATTACTGGTATAACCTGCATCATATTTAATTTAAAAATAATTTTAATTGAAAAAGCAAATCATTTGAAAACATGACTACTTAGACTATTTTTAGTAACAAATTACTTTGACACTGCACAATTGATTTACCACTTCAGGTCTGAAAGTGTTGTTTAAATGGTGGTAGTGTTGCTGGTGGCGGTGATGACGTTAGGTATTTCAGCATAGGGTCCCTTTTAGTTCTCTTAGCACTAACTATAGTAACATTTCCTTCTGTCTTTAAAAATTAAGCCTGAAGAGCCCTAAATACTATTCAGGTATTGAAACAAACTCAATCATTATTTCCTAAGGAATGTATCTTTTATGCTTTACATTTAATAAAAAAAAAACTAATAAAGATTCTCTTTATAGCTACATGGTAATTTCTTTTTAGATTAGAAATTAGGTTTATAGGCTAAGAATATAGGTTAATTTGGAACATACACTAACTAGTATGAACCAAAATGAGTTTTAAAATTTTTAGAAAAAGAATATAGGGACATACTTGGGATACATTTTGAGATAATAAATCTTTTTAAGGAACTTGAAAGAACTGTCACCATCGGTGAATTACCTTGTCATTCTGCTGAAAGGGACTGAACTGACTGTACTACAGGGAGTATGGTATATTAGAAAGGGTACAGCTTTTGAGTCTGAAAAAACTGGGTTTGAATTCCAACAATCTAGTTACTGACATTAGTCAAGTTTTAAAACTCTCAGAGGGAAGGTGCCTGGCACAATAACTCTCTCTCTCTCTCTCTCTCTCTCTCTCTCTCTCTCTCTCTTAATCCTCACCCCTCACCCGAGGATATTTTTTCTATTGCATTTTAAAGAGAGAGGAAGGGAGGGAAAAGGAGGGGGAGAGGGAGGGAGAGACAGAAAGAGAAACATCAATGTGAGAGAGACACATGGATTGGTTGCCACCTGCAGGGGCCCGGATGGGGGCGGGACGACCTGCAACACAGATAAGTGCCTTGGACTGGAATCCAAGGCATGATTTTTTGGTGTGTGGGCCGATGTTCTAACCACTTTGCTATAAGGGCCAGGGCTCAATTCTCTTTTATAACAGTGTTTGCACAATGCTTTCCACATATTGGAATGCCCACCTGGTGGTTGATTGATTTCAAGATTTGATTGGTTCTTTGCCTCATTCTGCATGTCAGAAAGAATCTTACTGTTTTACTGTTTTGAATCAGCAGGATGCAAATCAGAAGAAAAATATGATAGCTCAATTCACAAAGTGCTTCATGGTTGTGACAGTCCCTTAGCCTGTTATTACACCATTTGGATTTTTCATTTAAAAAACTATAATTCAACAATTATTTATTGAGTATTTTCTGATGGTCAAGCCCTGTGTTTAAGTGATAAAGAGAAAGCAGTAGCAAACCAAACACTATCCTTGAAAACTCATAGAGTTTACAATTCCAGCTTCTTAGTAACAAAAAAGTGACAAAAACAGCACAGGAGTTTATAACAATTCATAGTTAATAACATAACCTAAATCTCAACTGTGCATTTAAAATTTGTTCATTCCCATGATTTCTAAGAATTTGACATTAATAGTATAATGTATAATTACTATATACCAAGTGTATTTTGAAAAAAAAATAATAAAAGTTTTTTTTAAGTTGCTAGCAAAACCATAACTTTAGACTATAAGGCAGATTTCTTCAAGACTCTGATAAATTATTTGTGTCATAAAAGTAAGCCAGACAAAACATCTTCATTATTAATCTTGTTACCCTTTTTCATTCTTCAATATTTCTTGAAGACTAATGTTAGAGAAAAAAAATCAATCATGTGTCAAAATAAGAAATCTGAATTTACAGGCGATGATTGAATATTCATATTCAGAATATTCATAAAACTATCACATGTAAGTCTCAAAATATTCTGTTCAGGAAGTGTCACTTTAGCTGTCATTTTGTTTTACTATAGTCTACATTTATGTTACATTATAGTCTAGAGTATAAAACAAGGCATGCCTGCCAAATTTCATAAGTTAGTAGTAACATCTTATGAGACTTCCCAATTCATACATCCTACTACTGCTAAAATATATACTTGGAAAAAGTCCTTATTTAACTCTGCCACCTTTCCAAAAGCTGTGAATGACAGACAAATCAGATGTCAAGATGGGAAATGTAACTAGCAAAGCAAAGATCCATAGAAAACAAGTACAGGTGTGCATATTGAAGAAAACTGCACATATGTATGCACTCCCACACACATGCACACACAGAATAATACCATCTAAAATAACTTTCCTACAACTGTCTTTATACATTAATTCTTGAGAACTAACAACTGTGCTGGGGGTGTACGGAAGGATTGCATTACTTTCTCCCCAATTTCAAGTTCTGTTTAGTTGCACAAACTTAACATTATTAACATGAAGGTTAATAATGTTAACATCCTTCTTTAAATGAATCTTGACAAATGCAGATTCAGATCCACAAGCTGTTGGATTCTAGAACCCAAAAGTGCAGATGAGATGTCTTCCCACTCTTAATATCCCTCTCATTATTGCCACGCTGGTACCAAGACTTTGCTTCTGCCTTGACTTACTGGCTATGCAATCAGGTTTCTACTTCAGTTCTAAAACCTGCCCTACACCTGTTCACTTGCCTCTGGCATTATCATCAGCCTAATCCTGCATAACCTCAGCTCACTGTGGGCTAAACCTTGAATCCTTTTCTGTCTTACCTTTTTCCTCTTTTGTTAAAGTAGTTCAACTACCTAATTGGCAACACAAACAGCAGCCAGATTCTAAATTTCACTGCATCTTCACAATCCCTGCTTCCCATGCCCATAAACTTTAGAGGATTCATTACCCTTGACAACTGAGATCTGCTAGAATGAGGGCAGGCTTTGAGATGCAAATTCAAATATAAATACTTTCACCTTCTTGCAATGTGATCTTGGGAAAGCTATTCAATCTCTTTGCACCTCATTTGTAATAAATTAAGAATAATGAAACCTCCCTTGGATTATTTATCATAAATACTCATAGTAAAGTGGGAAGAGAGGGAACAATATCTCAATGTAATTAAGGCCATATATGACAAACCCACAACCAACATCATACCCAATGGGCAAAAACTAAAAGCGTTTTCCTTAAGATGAGGAACAAGACAGGGATGTTCTCCAGCACCACTCTTATTCAACATAGTACTGGAAATCCTACCCACAGCAATCAGACAGGAAGAAGAAATAAAAGGCATCCAAATTGAAAAGAAAGAAGTAAAACTGTCATTATTTGCAGATGACATGATACTGTATATAGAGAACCCTAGAGATTTCACCAAGGAACTACTAGAACTGATAAGTGAATTTAGTCAAATACCAGGATACAAAATAACCAGAAATCAGTTGCACGTCTATACACCAACAATGAACTATCAGAAAGGTGAACTAAGAAAACAATCCCATTCACAATTGCATAAAAAATACCTTGTAATAAATTTAACCAAGATGTAAAAGTTCTGTACTTGAAAAATTCTAAGACATTGAGGAAAGAAATTGAAGAAGATATAAATAAGTGAAAGCATATACCATGTTCATGGATAGGAAGAATTAACATCATTAAAATGTCCATACTACCCAAAGCAATCTATAGATTCAATGCAATTCCTATCAAGATACCAATGGCATAGTCCACAGAACAATAACAGATGTCACAAAAATTTATATGGAACCAAAAAAGACCCTAAATAGCCAAAGAAATCTTGAGAAATAATAACAAAGTTGGAGGAATCATACTACTTGATATCAAGTTATACTACAAAGCTGCTATACTCGAAACAGCCCGGTACTGGCATAAGAATAGACATATAGATCAATGGAACAGAACAGAGAGCCCAGAAATAAACCTACACCTTTATGGCCAATTAATATTTAACAAAGAAGACAATAACATAAAATGCAATAAAGATAGTCTGTTCAATAAATGGTGTTAGGACAGATACACAT
Source organism: Myotis brandtii (assembly GCF_000412655.1). NCBI lineage: Eukaryota > Metazoa > Chordata > Mammalia > Chiroptera > Vespertilionidae > Myotis > Myotis brandtii. Next base: position 153,370 of record NW_005370683.1, read on the forward strand.
AAAAAAATGAAACTAGACCACCTTCTTACAACTGCACACAAGAATAAATTCAAAATGGATTAAAGACTTAAATGTTAGACTCAAAACCATAAAAATCTTAGAAGAAAACATAGGCCGTAAAATCTTGGACATTTCTTGTTGGGGACCAGGTGTAAGCTGACAAGGTCCTTGCACCTGAATGGGCTAGCAAGGCTGGGACCCTTACCCACACAGTTTTCCCAGACTTGTTTGGATGGCGGTTATCAGTAGAATGAGAGCAACCTTTATAGAATGAGAACAGCCTTTCATGGCTTACCAAGAAGTCTGTAACTATTTACTGAGATTTGCTGTACCAAAACATTCCTCTTGACAGACCTCCTATTCAGTGTCTTGTGTATATAAGGCTTTACGTGCTTAATAAATTTGCTGTAGTTCCTCGAATGAGCTGCAGTCCTCCCGATCCCGCTTTCCTCTCTTTCTTTCTTTTATCAATTCCCACCTCACTGCCTCAGCCCGGCTCAACCTGTCAGGCTGGCCCTGACAATTTCTTATAGCCATATTTTTTTCTGACAAATCTCCTCAGGCAAGGTAAACAGAAGAAAAAAATAAACAAATGGGAATACATCAAACTAAAAAGTTTGTGCACAGCAAAGGAAACCACCATCAAAATGAAAAGACAACCCACTGAATGGGAGAATACATTAATCAATACATCTGATAAAGGGTTAATATTCAAAATTTTATAAAGAACTTTTAAAACACAACACCAAAAAGACACACACACACACACACACACACACACACACACACACACACACTTACACAAACAATCCAATTACTAAATGGGCAAAGCACTTGAATAGACACTTCTCCAAAGAGGACATACAAATGGCCAATAGATATGAAAAGATGCTCAAAGTCACTAGTCATCAGGGGGATGCAAATTAAAACCACAATGAGATGTCACTTCACACCTGTCAGAATAGGTATCATCAACAAGTCAACAAACAAGTGTTGGTAAGGATGTGGAGAAAAGGGAACCCTCATGCTTGTTGGTGGGAATGCAGATTGGTGCAACCACTGTGGAAAACAGTATAGCGGTTCCCTAAAAAATAAAAAATGTAAGTGCCTTATGATAACCCAGCAATCCCACTTCTGAGAATATATCTGAAGAAACCTGAAACACTAACTCGAAAGAATATATGCACCGCTATGTTCATTGCAGCATTATTTATGATAGCCAAGATTTGGAAGCAACCCAAGTGCCCATCAGTAGATGAGTGGGTAAAACAAGCATGGTCATTTACACAATGGAAAGCTGCTTGGCCATGGAGGGGAAGAAAATCCTGCCTTTTGCAGAGATGTGGATAGGCCTGGAGAGTATTGTGCTGGGGGGAGTGGGCCAGTGAGAGAGGGACAGGAGCCATGTGATTTTGCTTATATGTGGAGTTTAATGAACAGAATCCCCTAAATCTCATGACATGCAGCTATGGGGCTGGACAACAACACGATGGACATCCACTGGGCTGGACACTATTGAGACAGGCAGCTACTACTGCCAGAGGCAGCTTCCCAGCCAGGCATTATCGTGAGAGGAAGACACTATTAAGATGAAGACACTACCATGAAAGGCTGTCACTATCAGGCAGCTACAGGCCGGGCACTATCGGGCACTATTGTAAGAGGCAACTACCCAGCCACAAACTATCAGGAGAGGCAGCTACAGGGACCAGACTATGTTAGAACAGGCATCTACATGGACATTTCCATGATATGTAATAATAATAAGGGGGAAATAAAGTATGGTCTTGATTGGAGAAAAACAAATTAAAAAAACCCTTCCTTGGATTGTTGTGAGGACAAGAAAAGCATCTATAGCCAACACTCAGCAAGTAGTTGTTATGATTATCATATCATTGATGCTAGTTTTGCAGGACTTGACTTCTGTGTACTTCTTGGAAAACGGAGGATTCTGTGATTACATTTCTGGAACTGCCCAGAGAGCTGCAGGTTATTCCTCAGCGCCTGACCCTCCCTGGTCAGATTTCCTTTCCTCTCACCAGCCCCTAAGGCCCTAACATGCCCACCTCAAACTGAACCCCGAGTGATCCAACCTTTTAGAACTTACCTGGGTCCTTCCTCAAACAAAACCCCTCTGCATTAAGTCATTGTAAGCTTTGAGCCCTGCCTTATTTTCCTTTCTATCGCTCCAAGCTTTCTGGATTTCTGAGGGATCAGTGAAATGTCCAAAGGAAGAATAAAACTGGAGACAAGTGATGTGATTCTTCAACTATTTATGCTAATAATCTTGGTCTTTACTAAATCTAATTTTCACAAATTAACAAACCTTTGTGCTTTCTCTAGACTGAAGACTGATTTCAGTTTTGTTTTTTGTTTTTAACACAGTAAGAGTGACCTAAAGTACAACTGCTCAAGGTCTTACAGTTCAAGAACTCATCAAGGAAGGTATGCAAGATGTCCAACTTTTTTTCAAACCACTAGTTTAGAGAATATCTCATGAGTGGCATAATCAAAATATCAATCCCAAACAAAAAATATAAGCACTACCCAGCCGAATCCCTTTTTCACTAAGGTAGGTACCGAGGAGGCACTGGTGCCTAGTAGAAAGACTATGAACTTCTGAATCACAGACGGGTCTGAAACCCAGAATCACAACTAGTCCCCTTGTTGTGAATCCTTTGCAAAATTGCCAAGTGTCTGAGCCCCAATAATCTCATGATAAATAGGTAATAGCTACTCTGAAAAAAGTCCTCTAATTATCTATCTATACATATTTATAAAAGCCTAAGCAACCAAATGACCAAACAACCAGTTGCTATGCCGCGCACTGACCACCAGGAGGCAGATGCTCAATGCAGGAACTGCCCCCTGGTAGTCAGTGCGCTTCCACAGCCAACCTCCTACGATCGGCCAACCTCCCATGATCCCACCCCCTGGCCACGATCTGGACTGGGCGAGATGGCCCCAATTGGCCCAGATCACCAGCCAGGCCGAGGAACCCCACCCATTCACGAATTCATGCACCTGGCCTCTAGTTAGAAATAAAACCCAAAATACCTGCACATAACAAATAGTCTACAGGCTGTAGGAAAGCTACCTTCAGCAATCAATGCCATTCTCTCCTGGTTCATATTAATTCTTTCCTCCGGGGTCAGAAGAGTCAGTTCCATCTTTACATTAACACGTGTGTGTGTGTGTTTTTCATTAATTCTTCCCATTGTGTTTGTGAGAAACAAAGGTGGCTCCATCTTGAAACTAATATAACATTTTGACTCCTGAATGAACCCTGAGCCTTGACTATGGAATGGGTTGTGGAATGTACATGAGAGCTCTGGGCTAATTACAAACTCCCATTAGTTCTGCCTTGTTGGGTTCGAGCCCCTCTGCCAGGGACTGGCCCTTCAAGGATGCCAGGTATTAGAGGAGATATGAGTAGTTATAGGCTTATAGGAGAGTCTTTATTGCAGACCAAGTAGCCATTGCTAACAAGGAGCTATCAGAACAGTTCTTCAAAGTACCCTTACAGAGCAGTAGCTGTGCAAAGCAGCCTCAGCAAACATAGGGGCCATTGTACACATAAAAGCAGAGCTTCGGCCTGTGGACCAAAGGGTCCCGGGTCAATTCCGGTAGGGGGCACATGCCTGGGTTGCAAACTCCGTCCAACTTGCAGGAGGCAGCCAGTCAATGGTTCCCTCTCATCATTGATGTTTCTATCTCCCTCTTCCTCTCCCTTCCTCTCTGAAATCAATAAAAATATATATTTTTAAAAAAAGCAGCCTCGCCTTGGCTGGTCAGTAACACATCTTTATACCAACTTAGACAAAAGAGGCATCTTGCTAAATAATGACAATAATACTTGGGTTACAGAAATGCACGCCTGCGCATTGCATACAGTACAATCGTGGTGTCCTTGCTTTTGCAACTGCGTATGGTAACTTGGCCTTGAACATCCAGTGTACTCTGATCAGGGCTCCCACATGCCTCCAGAGCAAGATGCCCTCAATGATATCCATGTCTTTTTTTAAAAAAAAATTTTTATTGATTAAGTTATTACATATGTGTCCTTATCCCCACATTACCCCCCCATCCCCCCCAATCATGCCCTCACCACCCCCTGTTGTCTGTGTCCATTGGTTAGGCCTATACGCTTGCATATCCTCTGAGGTTTGACGGTCTGATTGATGCTTCTCTGTCTCTGGATCTGTTTTTGTTCATCAGTTTATGTTGTTCATTATATTCCACAAATGAGTAAGATAACAGGTCCTGGATCCCGAGCCTCCCAGCACCTGGTTGCTTTGCCCCCCAAGCATTCCTTTCCCAGCATGGAGGCTTGCTGCTTAGGAGACATAAGCACACAGTCTGGGGGGTGGAAGGTACTAAGATATCCATGTCAAGAAGCACCCAAGAAGCACCTCCTATGTTAGGACCCTTAATGAACTCTTGATATAGAGATGGAACTGTCAGCCTCTTTCTCTGGTTTTGGCCCCGGACTCTGGCAATGAACCCCCAACCAGTACAGGCAGTAAGGACTGTCTGTAGATAACTTAAAAACAATAGTGTAATCTTCTAATGTTCAATTCACATTCCAATATCACCATATACCAGCAATCTAAGCAATGTTAGTAATAAATTCTCCCACCCTACCAAAACCTGCACTTATAAGCCACTCTTGTTTATCTTTGTTTCTTTTCCCCTGGCCCAACCTTTCAATTGCCCATCAAAGAGATACTATACTTTAGAGATAGTGTGGCTAAAAGTGCACACTCCAATCATGAAACATAACTAAGAAGCAGCCTGATACAAAGTAGATTATCAATATTTTGGCTAAACCAGCCATGGTTATGATGATGACGCTACATAAGTTTCCTCTGACTTTGAAATAGATAGCTCTGAAAACATCATTTGAAAGTGAACAAGCTGGCAATCCCCAAAGAGATAACTGGACATCTCTAGACTTCTAAAGCATGCATTTTGCATGTTAAAAAATTAGAGTCAAGAATTAACCAAAACAATGTTGGTGAGCCTTAATATGTATAAAAGTTTCTCTTCTAAATCTTAGGGTAGATGAGTTTAGTTTATGTATGGTAATGTTCTATGTGAATGTACTTATAGGAGGCAGAATGGCTTTATTTTCATTAGATTTATCCCCATTTAGTGCTGTAGGGTTTAGCTCTCCACTGATTTTATGAAAGCAAAACACTTGGGTGCCACCACAAGAAGCACTATAAAAAATCCTGGACATGTATATTCAGTTTTCCAATAAGAAATTGGATTTGAAAAAAACCAAAAGCCTTATAGTGTTTCATGTTCTGGCAAGATGTGCTCCCTTAGGCAACATAACCAATATACTGCCACCAATTTTATAAAACTAAGGCAAACATTTAACAGCATCATTGCACTGGCTTCAAGTATTTTTTAAGGAAAAAAGAATCCTTATGGAGCTTGTTGATAACAGAACTTACTGATATTCAACTCACATTTAAATTAACAGTATCAAGAAGCCCACTTTAGTCTTTAAAATTAGTTTACAACAGTAGGTAGCTCTTCCTCCCTCCCCCCCAATTATTGATAAATCTTTTATCAACAATGTCAGACAAATTTTAGATTCAGGGTCACCAGTTTGCGTTGAGATCGACTAGAATCAAAAGAATGTCCTGGCATTTCTGCAGAGAGAATTGAACTACAAAAAAAAAAAATGACTTTTATTGACTTTGTAAATATGAATATATCTTTTTTCTCTCCATGTCTCGGATAAACAAGACAACTACCACCAATGATATTATGATGATCAAATGAGGTAAGATATATTGGAATTTCAAAGAAATTCAAATTATTCAGAAAAATGATAGTAGCGTTTACTGAAGATTACCTATATGCCATTTAATCCACATAACTTCTCTATGAGACAGGCATTTTTATTTTTATTCCTAGTTCATAGAAATGGAAACAGACTATGCTAACAAGAAACAGACCTAGGATTTGAACTACGCAGTTAATGCCAGAGCCCAGCTTCTTAGCCCCTGCTATGCACTACCTCAATTATCAGCAACCACCTCTGTACTTGACCTCTTGTCAAACATTGACCTCTTATTTTGACTCTTGCCCAGAACTTGCCCACTTAGCATCTCCCTACTACCTTCTCTCATGTTTCCTTTCTAACATGTGAGGAGAATAAGCACCTGATGCTTCTAGTCTTGACTTGCCTTTCTCCAAGTCACTGCAAACCCAGATATGGAGTTAAGTTGAGAACATTTCTGGCAGAGGCAACACAAAAGCATTTTTTGTTATCCCAGAAAGCCTGGTCCATCTGTTTTGTTTGGTAATTGTGGTATGAGGCATGCAAAAAGAAAGGTCACAAGATGAGAAATTCTGAGAGAGACACACATGGGGGTTTGTTATCCAGATCATTGAATTGTCACACTCTTTGTTTAAAAGCCCTATTTATTTATGTTTCATTATGTTAAGAGATTTGGGGGAAAGAGTCAAAAGTCCAGCTTAAAATGGCTTGCTAATTAAATTATGTTTAGTCAGTGGCTACTGTGTGTTCAGCTCTATAAAATATTTAAAAACTGCCAGTCTCCTTGAGAGACACATCATACAAACAGACAATTAAAATAACACCCAGGGAAACTAACACTGGATGTAAGTGGTAGGATATCAGGACCAGTTGGATGAGAGTTTGGGTGTTCTTCAGAGGAAGAAAATTGACCATTTGTAGACCTGCAAGTTTCTAATACACTGAATTGTCTGATAAAAGCATAGACTAGGGTTTGTGTTGATGTGAAATCCTGGGAGCTTAGAGGGACTCAGTGTGCATCAGAATTTGTTTTCCCCCCTCATCTGCCAGTCAAATACTAGTACATGTAGAAAGCTTTACAAACATTTGTTCTTGGTCATGTTAGTGGTGGAGTAGAATTTCATGAAAACTTAAGACACATAGAGGATGGAAGAGCAGATAAAACCAAACTGAAATATATTATTCTGCCCTCAGATCCCTAGAGTGTGAGCTATTGGGAATATGGAAAAAATGTATTTTATAAATCTGTAGAGATCAATAAAGCCATTTCACCAATGATAATCAATGGTGTTACCCTAAAGGAAGTCACAGATTTCAAAACATTTCTGTAATTTTGTATGAATCTGACATGACCCTTATCAATAATAACTGGAATTGCCCTGGCCAGTTTGTTCAGTGGATAGAGCGGACCCAAGGGTCCCGGGTTTGATTCCAGACAAGGGCACATACCTCAGTTGCAGGAGGCAACCAATCGATGTTGTCTCTCTCACATCATTGTTTCTCTCTCCCTGTCTCTCCCCGTCCCTTGCACTCTCTCTAAAATATCAATGGAAAAAATATCCTCAGGTAAGGATTACCAACAACAACAAAATAGTAACTGGAATATTGAATACCATAAATTAATTACTGAATAAACATCTTTAGTTGCCAATTATATCAGACTTTTAATATTTAAAATTATTTCTTTTTAAAAACTTTATCTTTATTGTTAAAAGTATTACAGATGTCCCCTTTGTTTTCTCCCCCCATTGATCCCACTTCTACGAATATATCCTAAGAAACCCAAAACACCAATAAGAAAGAATATATGTACCCCTATGTTCATAAAATTATATCTTAATAAGAAAAAAAATTAAAAAACACTGCAATAATTGTACAGAGTGTGATTAAAAATAATGACCCTGAGGTCAACAACCCAGAAGAGGCAAACAGGTTTTATTATTCTACAGCAAGACCTCCTTTGTGGATATTATTCTTCTATGGAGAAAATAAAACTCTTTACTACTTCAAGTCATAAAACGTTTCTTACGCTACAGGAAAATCATGGTACTGCTTAAATAAAAAAGTTCCAAAATTCAGATTTTTATTTCACAAGATATTTACATAAAAATAGGATCTTGGCTGATATTGAATGCATCTGTCTCGTGCCTCCTCTATTCACCGTGTACCTGAATCCATAAACCTGTAGACTGCAGCCAAACACAGTGTTTTAGGAACTCAGACAGTGAATGAACAGTAACAAGCTAACAAATGATTTCACAATCAAGGTTATGTTTTCATGTAAATGCCTACTTCGATAATGATGAAAATAATGGACTCCTGGAATATGCAACACTAAAAATTAGGCCTGTAAAAACTTTCATTTGAAAGGGAAGATATTAAAGGTCTATGAAAACAGTTTTGTTTAGTATTTAAATGTGTTCATTCTTAACTGCAAAATTTCTACTTGGATTCATGAGGAAACAAATAACGTTTTTATAACTTTCTATTTTATTATATTTGTGTGAGATGAAACAAGAAGAGAGATGACATTTTAAAGTGCAATTTGAGCATTTCAAAGAGTTAATCACAATCTACTAGTCCTGCATATTCCACATCAGTCAACGGTTTTGCCCCCTTTATTTTCATTCTCCCACACAACCCATGTAAGGGAAATAGTTTAGAAAATTCATGTAGAGAAAAAAAATACAGGAAAAGCTCAACTAACTTTATTTTAAGTGACCCAGAGCTAGCCAGACTATCAATTTAATTATTGTTACTCATATTTTATATGATGATTTTTCACCTTTATTGAAGACCTCTAGCTTTACTTGCCAATTAAGATTCAGCACAAATAAGCATAACTCAACAATAGTTTCTCCTAGACTACAAAGGCTATGGTGAGTAGGTCCCTGAATTGATGCCATGACAATTAGCAACAATGACGCTAACCCAAATTAACAACAAAACAATCCAAAAATGCCAGTAACAAATGCTGATATTTGGATATTTTAAGTTAAAAGCGAGTAGCTTCTATGATTTATTATAAAAACAAAACTGAATTCAAAACTTAGTTCCAATAGCTTCTGCAATATTATATTTGGATATAATGGTGGAGCATTTCTTCAAAAAAGCTAATGTTGAAAAACGAATCTTCAAATATGCTAATACAACCTCCAAAATACTGTTTTGGGGTTGCTTGCTTGATTATAGCCCAACGTGTTAGCTTATTTTATTGTTCTTCTTCAATGCAATCACAAGGCAAAAAGAAACAAGGCCAGATGACTAAATTAAGAAGAGTCTTTTTAGATGTGTGCTGAAGAGGAGTAGAGACCAAAGACCAAAATGTGAATATTGGGGAAATTTAGCTGAAGTGTTGACAACACTAGGGATATAGCTGCCAGTCAGCTTTCTGCCTTCTGTTCTCAGTTGAAAACACTCAACCTTTTTTTGGTGGGACTGAGAGAAGAAGCAGCAGAAAAAACGCAAAACAATTTTTTAAAAAGAGTTCTGAAATCTGTTTCCAGAGACACCACTAGTTAAAAATCGGCCTTGACAAAGGACATCACAATTAATAAGCAGAGGTTTCACAGACAAACACTGACGATTTATAATATTTAGCTATTAAATTAGCAAAAATGAAAAAGGAGTGGCACTCTTCAGTAAGGATAAAGATATGGTACTTTCATATGCAAATGTTAGAAGTGTAAATTATTGCCCTTTCAGGAACACCATTTAGATATATCTAACAAACTATGAAATACACATACCATTTTCATCCAACAACACTATTTCTAGAAAGTAACCTTGTAGACATGCTTAATGAAGTGCACAAAACATATGCACCAGGGTTTGTTTTTATATTGAAGCCTTGTTTATAATGGAAAAATAAAATAGTTGCAACTAAAATATGTAGCACAAGATATTTTTAAACTAAATTGTGTGCATCCATACAGTTAAAAACTGTTAAAATAAGGTACTGACATGGAAATATATATATATATGCAATATGTTTAATGAAAAAATATACATTCTAAAATATTGTGCACAGTATGATCACACTGATATAAAAACAATGTGTGTTTGAGAATAAATTTCTAGTAGTAATTATTTATACAGAGTATGATTACAGGGGATCTAGCTTCATATTAAGTTATTTTCATTTTACCTAATTTTTCTTTGTACCATTTCATATTTAATGTTATAATGTGAAACATAAATGTAGATATTTATGTTTAAAATTGGGGAGACATAATATTTCTTTCCCAAAACCTGAAAATAAAACACTAAATAAAGGAAAGTATTGTGTGGAAAAATTACTATGAGGAATAGTAAATATTACTGAGGTGTTTAACAGTTTTCAGAATTTTTTTTTAGTTGCAAAAGACTAGGAATTCTGATTTGATGTTGTTCAGATGAGATTCAGTATCCATTTTTGAAACTATACATAATTAATGGTCAATTATTATAATTAATTTTAATGTAAAATAAGTATAGCTCATTATATTCTATTTTGCTATTATTCAGAAGTTTTGTGTAATAATGTTTTTGCTTTTAATATGATTTCCCACCACTGCAGTGCATTTGTACACTTAGATCATCAATTTTCAACCGGTGTGCAGCAGTAGACATACTGGTGTACCACAAGGATTTTCAAAACATGCAAGAGCTGACTATTTAGTCAGGGGCACAGACCTCTTTCCCCTTAGATTGTCAAATAAAAAAATGACAACAGTCAACACAATAGCCATCTGGTGTGAATGAATCAAAATTATACCTATCTTTTTTTGTCGGATTGGCAAAAAATACGTATTATGTACATCTTCACATAAAAATGTATTCTATGCAAATAATATTCCATGTCATCTATAATAATAAAAGCATAACATGCTAATTAGACCGGACGACCTTCCGGACGAAGCTGGGGCTGCTGCTGCAGGATCGAGGCAGCCCCTGCGGCTGCGAAGGCCTACTCTTACATGAATTTCATGCATCAGGCCTCTAGTTTTTAGATAATATGGTTATAATATAAAAGTTAATATAAGTCCAGTTAGATTAATTATGTAGTGAAATTCAAACTCTATTTCCCTAGGTCCCATTTGTAAATCAAAAATGGAATCTTATCAACTCAAGGGAAGTTAGGATTGAAACAAAGTGTACCTCATAGGTCGGGGCTCCATTTATATACTGATTTCTGCCGGAAAAAGGTCACAAGCATTTCTTCTAGCACAGACAGTGCTAAAAATAGGATGTGTGTAAGCCAAAAAAATAAAATAAAATTGGAGGTTGGAAGCAGCAGAAAAATATGACAGTGTGATATAGTCAAGACTGTCATTGCACTAGGTATAGTAGGAAAATGTGAAAAATCAATAAAAATGATTTATTTAATGTTATTAGATTTTCCCTGCTGACAAAACATATTGGGTATTTCTTACACACACACACACACACACACACACACACACACACACACACCTAAAACATGCCCAAAAAGTAAAACAAGACATTTTTAACATTTTAAAACTTCAAATTATTATTTCAACAGGAAAATAATAGCCAGATAGAGCAAACACTTTTTTATTTTTAGTTTAAAAAGACTATGCTGACATTTCTAAACATTTCTTGCCTTTTCTTTTACTTTTTTGCATTTGGAAGAGAGAACAGTGTTCGATTCTGCCCTGTTTATGTTTCTACTCGGGAACAAACATTGGTTGTGTGCCTGTGTGTTTTTTTGTGTTTTTTTTTTTTTAAAAAAAAAAGAAAAAAAAAACCTCCCCCCCCTTTTCCTTGCTTTCTGCCCCGCCCCCTCCGTTCTTCCGACAGACACCCTTCCACCTTTCCTCCCCACCCTTTTTGCTTTTTTCTTTTTTTTTCCGCTCCCCCGCTCCCCCACCCCAGTTTTGTTTTGCTACGAGTCTACATTCCTGTTTGTAATACTTAGTTCGCCCAATTTTCTGTTTTCAGTAAAGTCTCCTTATGGCAAAAAAAAAAAAAAGACTATGCTGAGATATCCATTGTCTTACCACCTTTCTTTATTGCTACAGATACTAAGAAGTTTATTTATACAGGTATCTATTTTTTTTGCTACAGATATAAGAAGTTTATTTTACAGGTATCTATTTTTTTTTAAACCTCACCTGAGGATATTTTTTCCATTGATTTTTTGAGAAAGTGGAAGGGAGGGAAGGAGGGAGGGAAAAAGAGAGAGAGGGAGCACAGGCGGTGGTGATTTAACCTGCAACCCAGGTACATGCCCTTGACCTGGAATGGTTAACCTGCAACCCAGATACATGCCCTTGACCTGGAATGGAACTTGCAACCCTTAGGTGTATAGGCCGACACTCTAACCACTAAGGACACTGGCCAGGTTCTATGATTATTATTATTATTTTTTTATATATAAACACAGCGTTTTATTATCCCATCGTATAAAGATAAGAATATGTGCAGACCCGGGAATACTAAAGAGAGCTGGCAAACATTTCTTCCACTTAGTAGGCTTTCCTTTAACTTTATTGAAAGAACCACCATAGCTTCTATGACTGTGTAGCCAGGTGGCAGGTTGCAAGTTGTCTATATATAGCCAAGATTCTCCACTTAGGCAAGCATTGTTTTTGTTTGTTTTGTTTCCTTAAATAAGAGCAAAATGGAGAAAGCTCTCTCTTTTGGGGGAAAATATCCTTGCTCCTCTTGCCCCCTCAGTCTTCCATCCTGTCTTCTTCTTCTGCCTCATGACAATTCATCAGTGAATGAGTATTGAAAATAAAAATAAACACTTGCTGAAACGTAATTAGGAAGAGATTTACATGAGTTTTGTCTCTGTCTGCTCTTATTTGCCATGAAATTATGAAAAATTCAAATCTGTCTTCTTACCATTTTTATATATTGTAAATACAAGGTGACAGCAAATAAATTAGAAAATGTGGATATTTTAGACCATATGGTAATAGGTGATTGTTTGCAATCTCTGGGGATGCTTGGTTAGATTTTTAAAAAAATAGGAGCAAAATCCATAATACATTACCTAGACAGGGTCTGTATGGACTCTGGCAAATTTTAAGAATGATTACAACCACCAATTTTTTTTCTAATATATATTTCTAGAAGCTTAGGGAGCAACTAAATGATTATTCACCATCCATATCTGCATTATGATTTCATGACAAGATACATTCTTTAATAATCTGGAGCTAGAATAAACATTTGCAATAAGCCTTCAGCTAAAATTTTTCTTCAATTTTAAAAATAATAAAAAGTGAAGCTAAAAAGTCCCAGGTGTCAGACAAATGAAAACATTCTATGAAAGCACATATACCTTTACAGCTATTACTAACACAATAGTTTTTTCTCTTGGTCAAAGAAAAGTTACAATTTTTTCTAAAAGTAATAGCTCTTGGCATATAAATTTATCTCATAGGTCTGAAACAAAAGTGCAATTCATCTGCCATCAAAACATAATAAAAGTGATTATTTCAGTTTTCTATTACCTAGTGGTAGCATTTGCTCCACATATTTAAAGGAATGCTTAGACAATAAAACAATTTCAGAAAATGACTTACCCTCCTTTAATATAGTCAAGGAATGAAACTTCTGTTTCTACCAAGAAAGAGAGTAAGGTTACCTGAAAAAAAAAAAGAAAGAAAGAAAGAAAAGAAATAAAGAATGAAAGAGAAAAACAGGGCAGGATCACCAGCTAGTACTAATTGCAACCCCAAAGGAACTCCCCCCGTCCCCAACTATTGGGGAGAAAATCATATTTTCTAGCATTTGAAAATTAAAGATATTCTTTATTAAAATCTGCAGGACTGATTTTTCTTACATTTAAAATTATCAGAAGGAAAAGGGCCAAAAATTTTTAACTAACTAATTTCTATGACCGGTTTAGTTCCTTTAAAGAATAGCATAAAAATTATTTTCAAGGACACTGTGTTACTTCTCATTTTAGATAAAAGAAAAGATGAAAGGGAGTTGAAAAATGGTTAAAACTAAAAAATCAAAATGAATAAGCTTCGTTGTGTCAAAGGAAATGTGTGTCTCTGCCATGGTTCTGTAATGAGGCCATCTAATGTTTTAGGTGTCTTGCTTTATAGAAATCTTTAAAAGGAAACTTGGAGAGAATGCAGAAGTTGCTTCCCCCAAAGAGAATTAGTTTTAAGGTAAACTCTTCAGTATATTTTTTTTTATCAAAATAGGATGATTTTGATTTTTCACAATTTTAGGATACTTTCATTTTTGCACCTTCTGCACTGATTTAGTCAAGCATTCCTACAGAGTTGTAAATGTTAATGAACTATAAACAAGTACTTTCTCATGCTATAAAATGAGTCATAATAATTAAGGTTAGCCTATAAGGACTATAGTACTTTTCACTACCACTTACATTTTTTCATGTCTGCTTGATTCTCTCTAGGGTGGTTCCAAAGAAGAATTATTCTTGACAAAACTTCAGCTTCCCTCACAGGCATTATGACCCCCTTGACCTAGAGCAGTGGTTCTCAACCTTCTGGCCCTTTAAATACAGTTCCTCATGCTGTGACCCAACCATAAAATTATTTTCGTTGCTACTTCTTAACTGTAATGTTGCTACTGTTATGAATCGTAATGTAAATATCTGATATGCAGGATGGTCTTAGGCGACCCCTGTGAAAGGGTCGTTCGACCGCTAAAGGGGTCACGACCCACAGGTTGAGAACCGCTGAACTAGAGCAACCTGCAGAGAGCTGGCTCACTATCTCCCATAAGGTGTTCTCCATTAGAAATATTCCCATGGCAAGTTTATTTTTCTAGTGTATGCCTTCATATTAAAATTCTAAGTGAAGCCCTAGCTGGTTTGGCTCAATGGATAGAGCATCGGCCTGTGGACTGAGGGGTCCCAGGATTGATTGCAGCCAAAGGCACATGCCTGGGTTGTGGGCTCGATCCCCAGTGGGGGGTGTGCAGGAGGCAGCCAATCAATGATTCTCTCTCATCATTGATGTTTCTCTCTCCTCCTCTCATTTCCTCTCTAAAATCAATAAAATATATTAAAAAAAATAATAAAATTCTAAGTGAAACAGCTCAGTATTGAGTTGCTTCGATTCTGATGAAAACTGTTATACATATACATTTTTATTCATTTGTTTGAATCCTTAAAGAACAACATAATACTTGACTTACTGTTCCCGAATTAATGTATTTTTTCTTTTTTACTTTCTTTTTGGGATTCACCACCTTAAAAAGATAAAACAATTACAATGTGTTAGGTTTGATACTAAAATTATTTTAAAATGTGTAGCTCAACCAGCTGCCTTTACTTCTTATGCCTTTCTTCATTTACCAATGCCTTTATTATGACTCCTGCAGTCATTTAGCCAAAATTCCTCTGCCATAGTTACTAGGGTTATTCATCTTAAAAAGCTTTATTTTATTAATGTTCTCAATGACTTTATGCATTGATTACTCTTACCCATCTGCATCTCTTGATATGAGAAAGACCTTTAATACTGAAGGTTCTAAATAATAATAAATGCTTTGTAGAAAAAAATATATATGTTGTGACAGAAAAGTATAGTCAAAAGACATAATTTTTCAGTAGGTTAAATACACTAACATAGCAAATCACCCAAATATGTGGATATATAAGGGCTCTATGGACTATATTGCTTTATGCTGGTAATAATTTCAACCAGACATCCAGGCTGCACAATAATTGGTAAAGGTATAATTTGTGGACAGAAGACTGAATTTTGGGCTGTTTGTGCCATGAGAAATATTACTGCATCCGACAGTGTCAAGATATGGGAGGATAGAGAGAACATAAAGACAAGGAAAGCCTGTTAATCTAATAGGATAAATCAATCTAACAGGGTAAGTGCCTTAAGAAAGGATCTTTCAGCACGTCTCAAACAAAAATGTAAAGGGCACATTTTAATAGGGAAATGAAAGAATTTATAAGTATTATTTGAACTAGAATTTATTCATTTAAACTAGTGCTCCAATGAAAGGGAATAGACGAATGCAATGTTCTAGAAAGAGAAAAAAGTAATTGGCCCAAGTTGGCTGAAACAGAGCGCAAAATCATAAAGATTAAAAAAGTCTGACAGCTTATTGGCATATGGAGTTAGCAGGACACATCGCCATCTGCACTCTTGGAGATCCTAAAAGGGCCCTTTACTTGGGTCCGGTTCCTTCACAGCTGCAGTCTACCAACAGTCCTGCAGATCCAGGGTAATGGTCCTATCTGCAACCCCTTAGATCCTTAAAGGGCCCAACACTCACTCCCAGACCCACCCAGCCACAGTTGTAAGCAATCTTGCTGACACAGAGACCCACTATAAAACACTCGTGTGCACCTCAGGAGATCCTGAAATATCCCTATATTTGGGTCCAGCCCACCCAGGGGCCTAACAGGACACATGCTCATCTGTGCCTCCAGAGCCAGATCTACGGATCTCAGTCTTGGCTATGGAACCTGAAAGAGCCACGGGGCTTAGTTCCAGGCCCTCTTAGGCATGGCCCAGGTCCAGCCCACTAAGGGGAGAGACCTCCCAGGCACCTGGCAGAAGCCACACCTACCTGTGCACCTAGTAACAGGTTAGCTGACTGAAGACCCAGTACCACCCTACTGAGCAAGGCACTAAGCCAGTCTCTTCCACCTAGGGACCAATCGAGCCCCTGGTAATAAGCACACCAACCGAGGACCCCACTGTAGACCTACCAATAGCCTCAAAATGAGTTCCAACCCAGTATAACTGCAATTCTGGAGATAATGCTATCATCCCACAAATCAGACAAACTTTACCTGCCAAACTAATCTAGATTTTTAAAAACTCAGGCATATTGCTGGGGATCTAGAAGGTCAAGTATATGTGCAGGTCTCTGCATGGCCAGGAAAGACCCAAGGAAGCTCTAATCCTTAATTACTGGCCGACCACGAATCTGCTGAAAGGGCAGGTGATGGCCAAGCCAGAGTTTTAAACTGTTGGGGCACATAAGGAGTGAGCCAACGCATGCAGAGTGGTTGGTTTGTGGAGGGTTATGTGGTGACTGGCAGTAGATGAGTCCCAAGTACCAGGAGCACTGGTACACAGGCCGTTCCTCCTCAGCTTTGAGGGTAGACAGAGAAAACAGGCTTCTATGTAAGTACAGCCTGTCTTATATTCCTTTCATTGCCTGTTTAGAGCCTTAATATTACTTCCTTGAAAGACTTAGATATAAAAATTGATCCATTACTCCATCTTTGTCCTTGCCTACGAAGCTTTCTTGGGTTGAGTTTGCCCCCAACCCAAATATCTCATAGTCCACTAAGTATATACTATTATATATAGCAGTTTTCAAAATACACTAAATATATTTCCTGTGTTTGTCTCACCCATCAGACACTGAAATTTTTATTCATCATTGTGTCCCCAGGGCCGGATACAGAGTGAGAATATAGAAGCCGTGTAATAAATATTTCATTTATAAGTTAACGCATGAATGAATGCATGGAATACAACTGCTTTAGGCCAGTAAGGTGGTAGAAGGAGGTGGTTCCTCCACTCTTAACTTAAAAGAGTTCAATTTTAGCATCAATCTGGCAGGGAAATAGTTACCATTATTGACTAAATACTGAGATATTCTCATCTGCTATCCATTTATGTTAAATTTAGAAATATAGAGAATGTACAGATAACATAGCTCAAGGATTAACAGTGCTAAAACATAGCATATGCTCAACACAGACCTGGCAGTTAAGGCAGAAATCACTAGTGTGTTTGCTTTAATAATTTAGATTTCTTTAACAACTGAATCATGCCTTGCCATTCCCTTTAGTCTTCATCTAAACCACAGTGAATGTGCACAAACACACTAAGCCAAGTACAGTTCATTTTATATCACCATGCTGACACAACTAAAATGCATATTTTACTCTTTATATTTAAAAGGACTTAAGGAGGAGGTTGGTGGGAAGGCAAAACATGAAGGGTGAAGCTTAAGAAAAAAATAAACTTGCATCCTATTTAATTTTTAAAAATAAGAAAAAGTTACATAGGCAAAAATTTTAAATGTCTCAAAATAGGTTTAAAAGACCATGTCACTTGAAGAGAAATAATATCGCTTAATCTCAGAAACAAGTCTGTCAATAATTTTAAAGATTCATATATACATATGTATATGTACTAAGTTAACCTTTGACAACTATCCTTTGCAAAGTCTATACTTTTAAAGCATAAATGTATTTATTCCAGAGGAAATCATAAAATAAAATTCCTCTTACCTCATACACATTGAATTGTGACTGCCCTCGAGAAAGTTCCCTGTAGCTCGTTGTAAACTCTCCAATGAAATCATGACTAAAATTAAGGGAGAAAAAAAACATATAGTATTAGTTTTCATATATCTGTCAATTATGTGTAAAGCTTTTAAGAAATGTATAGTTTAATCATGAAGAAAATGCTTGATATTGTTATAAACATAGCTTAGCTTATACTTTAAAGGAGACTGATACGTAATTTCATTGTTCTTTAACCCCAAATTTTGTGTACTCAAAAATTACATTTTGTTAGCATTCAAATAATATTTAATTTATCCCACCAATATTAATATTTTAAACAGGAATATTAGCTTAACAACTGAGATTTCAAAAACATTTCAACTCCTGTGTATCCAAATAATTATTTATTGGGATGAAAATTTAAGACACTCAAAAATTTATTATTACACATGTCAATAATCACAAATATAAAAAATCACCAAACTTTCCTGTGATCAGGATATAATAGGACACTCTTTTTAAAATGTTATCCCTTGTTAACATGGATAATAGTCACCAAGCTTTATTTTCAATAAGGACAATTTAAAAGTATACCGTGAATACCCAACATGGTTATTCTGAGTTTCTTCACCTTTTTAAAGCAATAGCCACTGAGAAAGCAGGCCTTCTACAGATGCCTTCTCAGTTTCGGCGGGAGGGGGAGGGGTTGAGTAAGCATGTGTTAGCACCAACTATAAAATGCGTATCAGCATGATTACTGAGACTGACCTATGCAACTTTAAGACATGTTATGCATTTAGCAGTTTAGAGGGAACTATATTCCACTACTCTTTGCTAATTTAATGGTCAGCACTAGGTTGAACACAAACTGCTAAGAAATAAGGGTGAAATGTTGGTATCCGTCCCATGGTAAAATGTAGTGCCTCAGAGGAAGAAGATGAAGACTGTAGGAACTAAAGTCCTATAACAAACATAAGGGATCTTGCTGCTATTCTTATCATAGAAATTAAGATTGGTCCATTTGCTTTGCAAATGAAATCTGTTCATTATCATAAAAATGAACATTCCTCCTCCTCCCCCCACCCCACCCGGGTTTGGTTTAATGCTTAGCTGAGTCACTAAAATCTATAAACCTCCCACAGACCTGATGACCAATGACAAGCCACAAAAAGTTGTGTCTAGCCAAGCAAATACAATTTCTAAAAGATGGAATGTGGAAGAAAAACACTAGCTGTCATTTCCTTTGATTAGAATTTCTGCAATAAGAAGTGTTTCTTTAAAAAGAATTATTGCCCAGCCGGTGTGGCTCAATGGTTGATCGCTGACCTATGAAACCCTGGTCATGGTTCTATTCCTGGTTAGGGCACATGCCTGGGTTGTGGGCCCATCCCCAGTAGGGGGCATGAAGGAGGCAGCTAATCCATGATTCTTTCTCATCATTAATGGTCAACACTGTTTCTATCGCTCTCTCCCTCTTCCTTCCTCTCTCTGAAACCAATAAAAACATATTTAAAAATTTTTTTTAAAGAATTATTTAAAATATAGCTCACTTAGATATCTAGCCTCCAGTTCTATCTCAAAGATCTTCTACATTTATCACAGTATTCTATACATGGCACTCCTCTACCCCAATATCACCTTAACCTCTTCAAGATTTAATTTTCAGAAGCAGATCTATACACATGAAAATGGTGGGGGAAAAAAGTTAATTGAAGGCTGTGATCAATATATTTGCATTTATGAGCCCAAACCCCTAGCACTCTCACTCTTTCAAGATACACAAGGAAAATTATAAAACAGGACTTTAGTGCTATACATTTCTTTTTTTAAATATATTTTTATTGATTTCAGAGAGGTAGGGAGAGGAAGATATTGAGACCGAAACATCAATGATAAGAGAGAATCATTGATCGGCTGCCTCCTGTACGCCCCCTACTAGGGATGGAGCCTGTAGCCCGAGCATGTGCCCTTGACTGGAATCGAACCCAGGGCCCCCCAGTCTGCAGGCCAAAGCTCTATCCGCTGAGCCAAACCAGCTAGGGCAGTGATACACATTTCTTATAAATAATTCTCTTCGACCTTCAGAAGTGCAAGTTAATACTTGTGATATCTTTCTCTGCAGATCTTAACAACTTAAATTAGGGAGATTCTGTTTTGAATCTATCCTCCTTCATTGTTATGCGTGTTTCTGATATCTTAAGTAATAATTACTGAGATAAAGGTTCTATTTATAGGACTCCACCACAACACTTTGATATTGATAAGTATGGACAAGCCTAATATAACCAGAGCTCACCACATGAGTGATAGGAATCTATTATAGAGGCCTTAAAAATAATGCCTGAATCATTTAAGCCATTAGGTAATTTTCTGATTTTACAAATCCTAATCCCACTTGGTTAACTGTTTAAATTCAACTCTTATTGTTAACATTAAATTCCTGCCACTTAACACTAATCAAAAACTTGGTAGAGACAAGCAATATTTACTGTTCTCAAGTAAATGTAATTAATCAAGTCCCAAGTAATACATCCATCTAGATAAAGCTAGTCCAGTTGTAACTGGACAACCAAGGGGTCCAGGCTGCCTGTCACTACTTGAGCCAATTAAGCAGAGACAGGGTTGAATCATACGTGAGTCTTTATTCCAATACTGCCAGCAGTATGGGAGAGCAGCAGGTCATCCACAAAAATCTGCTCTGCCTCTCCCCATAATCCAGCTGCTTATATTGGGTAGAAGGACAAAGATTATGTGGGAAAGTAGGAATTATAAGCATGGGAAAGTAGGCAAGGTAGAATCATCATAGATTACAAAACATGCAGGCTGGGGGGTGGGGGGAGCGGTCACAGAGGGTAGGTGCCTCCAGGCACCCCAGGACCAGATTACAGGCAATAGGGGCCGGGGTTGTAAAGAGTGGGTGCCTCTAGGACTAAACTGTTTCAGCCACGAGGTTTGTAAATCTTTCCATAATGATAGGCAGTTCTCGGGAAAGGAGGATGAACTGCATTGCGTATCAGCTTCCGTGTCCCAGGGCGTACAACTCTCAGCCTGGGTATACAACTCTCTGCACTGTCCCCTACAGCCTTTTCTGATAGAGAACCAATATTTTCTCCTGGCTTCAATTTCCTCACATTGTTTAGTTCACCAGATTCTACTATGTGCTTTATATAATACTAGAGGCCCAGCTCATGAAATTCATGCGCGGGTACGGTCCCTAGGCCTGGCCTGCAATCAGGGCCATCTTCCCCAGCTTCCCGCAGCTGGCCCTGCCCCCTGCCACCACCCACCCCTGGTTCCCCATTCGCTATAGGGTGATTGGTGCCTGATGGCCAGGGAAAAGGACTGAGAGGTTAGCTGTTCCCGCCCGCTCACCAGCCCCGCCCCTGTCTCAGGTGGCCATCAAGCATTCGGAGTCTGCCAGCCGGGAAAAGGGACTAAGACAGTGATGGCGAACCTATGACACGTGTGTCAGAGATGACATGCGAACTCATTTTTTTGGTTAATTTTCTTTGTTAAATGGCATTAAATATATAAAATAAATATCAAAAATATAAGTCTTTGTTTTACTATGGTTGCAAATATCAAAACATTTCTATATGTGACACGGCACCAGAGTTAAGTTAGGGTTTTTCAAAATGCTGACACGCCGAGCTCAAAAGGTTCGCCATCACTGGACTAAGAGGTGGTCAGTGTGTCTCATATTGACTGGTCCAGCGGTTGTTCTGCCATTAGGGTCAGTTTGCATATTACCCTTTTATTATATAGGATAGAGGCCTGGTGCACGAGTGGGGGCTAGCTGGCCTGCCGTGATGGGGGCCCTGGATCGGGGTGGGGAGATCCCCACTGGCTGCCAGGATAGGGGCCAGAGGGTTTTCAGGCCAGCCCTGCCCTCAATCAGGGTGGGGGTCCCAGCTAGGGGGCAGGGCCAGCCTAAGCGAGGGGTCTGGGGCTGTTTTCAGGCCGGCCATGCCCCCATCAGGGTGGGGGGTCCCCACTGAGACGGTACAGCCTGGGCAAGAGGCTGCCAGGGGTTTGCAGGCCGGCCATGCCCCCCATTGGGATGGGGGTCCCCGCTGGGGGCCAGGGTGGCCTGGGCGAGGGGCTTCAGGCAGTTTGCAGGCCAGCCACGCTCCTGACTTTGTCAGAAAGGAAGTCCGGAAGATGTCAGGTCTAATTAGCATATTACCCTTTTATTAGGATAGATGTTTATTATATCTTATTATAAGCTGCCTTGGATCCTTTTAAGAATAAGAGAACATAAATAAATTTAAAAATGAGTAAAAACATGCCCCCCATTCTGAATCTTGTTCAAGATGGCTATTTTGAATAAAAAAATGAATTTGCATATCAAACAAATGAAATGCTATTCTTGTGTTATAGAGGAGAAAATGAATTAAGTGAGTCACAAATTGCTTTTCAGCCTCTGAGACATTTCTGTGAAATTAAAAATGGATGATCAAGAGGTGAGAATGTGTTCAAAGTTCATGAACATAAGGCAGTAAGTAGCACAATAAAATAGTCAATCTTAGAAGTAAGGTGCCTTGTCTCCAGAATAAATCAGAGAATTTGGGTGGATAAGTGGAGAGATTCTCAGGTCAATTTTGTTATAGATGTCTCAAAATATTGGACATTTTTATAGTTTTCTTTGTTACCTGTCCTACTTAAAAAACTATATTAAATTATAGATTAGTACTTTAAAAAAGTATTAAACACGGTTTTCACTGATTTATTCTTATAATTATCTTTTCCCATATCATCAATTATTCCTAGATTTTATTAAGATTAAAGGAAGGAAAATTAAATGTGCTATAATATTTATATCTGTTCATGATTTTCAATGGTATAACATTGAAACAACTTTCACTATACAGAGAAATATGACAAAAAGATTTTCATAATAAATCACAATTTCCTTGTGATTCAATAATACTGTTTCGCTATTTCCTATTAACTTAATTGAAACTAAAATAACTTTCCTGTACTATAAGCCTCTCTGACTACATTTACAAAATAGAGTTTACTCCCTGATCTGATTTACATCTGATTCCTCAATTTTTCTCTCAACAAACTCTTAAAGCTTCAACTTGATTGACCCTTCCAGATTTATCTAATATTTCAGGACTTCTCCACACACATTCCAGACTCTGGACAAAATGGGACTGGGCCACATTCCCAGACATCCTGAACTTTCTCCATTTCACAATTTTACTAATGATATTTCAATATAAAATGTAGCCTCTATTAGAACAGAAAGATAACTGAAACTATTTAAATATATATAATAACTAGGGGCCCGGTGCACGAAGATTCGTGCATGGGGGTAGGGGGGAAGGAGTCCCCTCAGCCTGATGTGCACCCTCTGTCACATTCTGGGACCCCGGCCGCTCCGGGCCTAGGCACGGGCCTACAGGCTCAGGGTTGCCTGGCTCCTGAGGACGCCTATCCTGGGGACATAGGCCTTTTGGTGCTGGCGCATGCAAGCGGCTACAGAGCGAGAACCTCCGCCGGCACCCGCCCACGCATTCCAATGGGGTGGAAGATTCCCCCGGTAATAACTAGGGGCCCGGTGCATGAAGATTCATGCATGGGGATAGGGGGAGAAGGAGTCCCCTCAGTCCGAGGTGCACCCTCTGTCACATTCTAGCTACAGGCTCAGGGTTGCCTGGCTCCCGAGGACGCCTATCCCGGGGACACAGGCCTTTTGGTGCCGGCGCATGCAAGCGGCTGCAGAGCGAGAACCTCCGCTGGCGCCCGCCCACGCATTCCAATGGGGTGGAAGATTCCCCCGCGTTGCCATGGCGACATGGGGGCAGCTCCCACCCCGACCGTGGCTCCCTGGCATCCGTGCGCCCCGTCCCATCCCCAGCTCCCCGCTGCTCAGC